>NC_059218.1:49285489-49585489 GCF_020615455.1 Coregonus clupeaformis | reverse complement strand
CTGACATTACTACACAGGGAGGTGGGGATGATGTTACACCTGATTATTCACAGTAACAGAGAGAGAAAGGAGAGGGGGAACTGTTGTGACTGGCTGCCTGGCACCAAGCGAGTCCTCCCCCTCATACACCCTTTTGTCACTAGGCTCGCTGTGCTGTGTGAATGGACTGTTTCATCATTCCAAGGTCTGGTAGGGAATCCTCTTTCCATTCTCGTAGCTACTGTTGTGCTCTGTGTTTATGGATGGTGGATGGTGTAACACCAGGGCAATCAGGCTCGATGAGACTTCTTCTACCACAGGTTTCAGAGCGGTATTTAGACAGAGCGGAGGAGACCTGGCTGGTGTGCAAACCTCTCAATTAAGGACTAATCTGGGCCTGTCCCGACGTTCATTTAGTTGAGGAAGTCTCGGGTCTGGAGTCAACCTGAGTGTTGCCAAGCCAGCCTGTTAGGGTAAGACTCAGAGGAGCCTTTTAAGATTGAAAACCTGGCATCTCACACCGGCAGGTTTTAATTGCATTCCATTACGCAAGATCCCGACTCCGACTCTATTGCCTGTTCTTTTTTAAGGAAGAAATGACATAGCATGACCTCTGGAGAGAATATATGCAGTGACCATTGTCCTTATCGAAATGTCATTATCGAAATAGTCCTTAAATAAATATGTTCTTATATAAATAATCCTTATAGAAATAGTCCATGTAGAAAAGGTCCTGGTAGAAATAGTACATACGTGCATAAGTAGTAATTTATGCCATGTCATGGTAGAACATTTATTTATAGAAATAGTCCATATTTACAGTATGACTGTTTTATATATAGAGATAGTCATTATAGAAGTTGTCCTATAGAAATAGTAATTTAAGAAATAGATACCCTTTTAATTATCTGTAAAAACAGGTAAACAATGTCAGTTCAGCTCTCGATATATAGCTGCTGCTGCTGCTTTTGCTGCTGCTGTTGCTGTATAAAACATAATTAGCAATATTTAGTATTTAGCAAGTACTTGTAATTATTTTCACTCCTAATCTTAATAAGTAATTATTTATTAGACATGACATACTATTGTTGTGCCTTTGGGCATTTCTCAGTGCTAAACCACAATACAATACCAATCAGAAACGTATCTGTTATTTGTTCATGCTGACAGATTTGTTCTCATTTTGTCTTATTTGGCAAACGTTTGGTGAGAAATACAATAAGAATTATTTGTAATCTCCCATGCCCCATCCCTAACTCCCCTCTCTCTCTCTCTCTCTCTCTCTCTCTCTCTCTCTCTCTCTCTCTCTCTCTCTGCCCACACACCATACCAAGTGTTACACTAAGTTCACATAATCGCGGCCGGCATCCTCTATCTGTTTAACTGCAAGCACAGCTGTGGTTTTGGGCTGTTCCTTTTCTTTCCCCTGGTTGCAAAATCTCCCAGGCAGAAGAACAGGTGTGTATAATCGGCCCCCACCAGTCAGCTCATGCCTCGGAAAAACACAGCCGCTATGTGTGTGTGTGTGTGTGCGTGCATGTGTGTGTTTGATGGCCAATGGTCACGGTTACACAACCCCCTTTTCCTGTTAACCATTGCTGACGATGAGTCACTCCACCTCAGATCCGCTCTCCTTACCCCTCTTACAATACCCAGTTAATCTTGTGATCTCCTTACTTCTCCAAAACACTTGTGTATGATTACCATATCCTATTGTGTGGCTACAAACTTCCTGTATGTTTGTGTTTTGAGGCTATAACCTCTGACTGTGTTCATGTATGACGCGACTGAGGTTAACATGTGATTCACCTCAAACAGGGGTTTATTGGCTCCGATTAGAAGCTGTATCTGTTCAGGTTTCCTCACCCCATTGAGTCACTCAACTCAACTGGCTTTCTTCTGCTCTCAATGAGGAGAGGTTATTCAGTGTAGCGAATGTGTTAGTGTGCACAATGGTAATAGCCTCGGGCCTCTAATTGTGTCGATTGATTTGAGTTGCTGAGTCCGAACCATAGAAATTCTTATCTGAGGGGAACATCTCGAATGAAAGGACTCGATGATGACATTTCTTTTTCACAGTTAACGTTCCTCTCAATCCACATTAGAGACGCAGATCACAAGATGTGCTGACCGAACGTATGCTGCTCTGTGTAACGCGGCACTGTGCTCCTTTCACAGCACTTAAACACCATTCAATTGATATGGGCGTTAATGCATAGCCTATGAGAGGACCCATTTCTGCATGACTCTAGTCTTGATGTGTCTGCATTTCAGGCTTCTAGTCAGAACGGAAGGAAGCTTATACTGTGGAATTTGTAATTATCAAGAGTGTGCCTCGGAGCCTTGGTGAATGAAGGAAATGTCTTTACTCTGAGTGTACAGAGATGTCAATTTAGGTCCTGCTCCCGTTAATGCTACTCTGAACTTGAATTAAACGCGTCCTTCAGTGTTGTCTTTGTATGAGGCGGTATGGTGGTACGACGGTACTCACACTTCAATTATTATCCATTAACGAAGGAACAATTGATCCAAACCAGTGGTGAGTAAGCCAATAATGATACCTTGAAAGGGTTCACGTTTTGGGGGGTGGTGCGTGGGGGTTAGTGCCCTCATGGATCAGAGGCTCTGGAGCTATGCAATCTGGGGACCTCCTGCCTCATGCTGATTGAATCCCATTCTGAGAGCCTGTGGAGAGGTGCTGCTCTCCGTATGCCATTGTGCAAAGGCTCGCCTGCAGTCAGGGGGGACAACAATCAATGTGACGCAAACAGGAAGCCAAGCTGGAGGACAGTGGAAAGACTGTCCATCACAGAGTGGGATAAAGCAAGACCAGACTTCTTAGGTAGCACTCTGTAACATTGTTTTTGAGGGGTAGCTACATTAGGACTTCCTAACACATTCATAATCCATACATAACACATTCATATGTAGTACATGAGCATTTCATCAGCCCTTTTCTGTCTGTTTGAAATGAAGAAAAATTATAATTTGGCAACCATTCACACACCTAGGTACATTATTCCTAGATGCATTCATGAATACCTGATGTCAAACATTTTTGTATAATACCAATTTTGTGTAAAGTTGTGTGCAACTTCGATACATTTTCTGATATGAATATGTGAAAGGATGTGATGGAAGAGAAGAGATCAAACATGAAGGAAGTATCAAAAGAGTCCTGGGTTAAGTTGACCGTGGCAAGTTATAATCACAGAAAATATGTTGTTGACATTTTTTTTCATAGCCACCTTGTCAACAAATATTTCAAATTCCTCACTAACGTCATTCCGTAAACTACAAAAATCTGTCAAGCTATTCCTTTAAAAATATCTACATTAAACCACTGCCAATTACATTAGGATATGAAGCCATCAGAGGTACTGTAGCTATGACAAACCCTTGGTTCACAGAGAAAAACATTATATTTCCTTTTAAAGTGCCAGAACTGGAACTGGTGCCTAAGCCAAGCCTTGCAAAACACACACACGCGCACGCGCACACACAAAGGCCTGTCCCCCCCCCCTTCTTGGAGCTGTTTGCAAATCTCCATCTGAATACACCCATCAGTGCTCCGCACACCTTGAGGTTAGCACATCTCTAATCATTATTTGATGACAGAAATCTGCAAGCATCACATCCCCGGGAACAAGAAACACTGTTCCTTAGCAACCAGGCCGGGATATTCAAACAATTTCATTAAAGCGTGGCACCTCTTAGCAGGTGGGAGAGTGTGAGGGTAGATAAACATTCAACAACCAGATGATCGGCTTCCATATTTGCCAACATCACAATTGATAACATCAACTTGTTTACAAGACGCCAGAAATTAGACAGTAAGTGGATTACCAAGCAAGGTGTCACCTTAAATACTCCAAAATACATGTATATTTGCTCTATGTTATGAACCAAATGCTGGGAAATGCTAGGCTTAGTATTAACCCTTAACCCTTGGTACAATTTACACAACATGTATACCTAGATTATTATTTTTAGTCATTCTGAGAATGAGTTTATTAGGGAACATCTAGGTAGGAAGATAATATTCAATCAGTATCTTTGCAGAAAATGGTTAACCTGCTGTCTCAAAGGTAAGGTCATCATGACATTACTGAGGTGGAGCTGGCCACAATTTAACAGACCCATCTGAGATACAGTATGGAACTATGTTCCAACATGTAACTTCTTCAGTGGGCCAATACATCCCGTGCTACCTTACCTTAGCTGTTTTTCAGGTGAGTTGCAACATGGTGACATTCAATAAAGTGAACCTTGGCTTGACTTTGGCCTCACCTATCGTTAGACAAACAGTTAACACTTATTCATTAACATGATATGTTTAAAAGTCACTCAGGTTTGAAAACATATGACTTGCTTGGCCCCAAAATTGATGACGCCTAAGGACAGTGGCCTTAGTTATTCCCGAGAGCGGTCCGGATGAGTAACATATTCATATAGTTCACAGCTGGAGTCACTTTCCATACTCCATAGTGGTCTGCTGATGTGCCCCTTAAAACAGAATAAAATACATCTCCACTGAGGCGGTATAGTGAGCAAATGTTAGTGCTGCCTACAGCACACATAGACAAGATATACTGTATATTATATTTGAATGTAAACCGAATCTTTAGCCAAAATGGAGGGGATTTTTCTTGGTAGTGAATTTGGTTAACAGAAGCAGATCCACAGGACGAGGAAGAAAAGGGATAATTTTCTGGAGTGGTGCAGACTGACTTCACAAGGGAACAGAGAGAGAAGCCAACCTGGTGTAGATCTGTGACATGGAAATTGTTTCTTGTTCTTGGCAGTCAACGGAGCTTACAGCCTTCTGTTGAAGTTCAGAACTTTTCTTTTGTAAAGCCTCTACGCTACAAAGAGTCAAAAGAGAGATCAATGAGGTTCCTACATCACGTCCAAATACTGTCAAGCGTATGACATGAGGGTTAAGTCATACAACTGAATGGGTGCTAATATTCCCGGAGCTGGGCGTTTCTTGTGTGTTTTAATGTAAGTGTTCCGTTCCACCCCTCCTCATCTCCAGCTCGGTGACATAAATGAACTGACATTACTGTTTCACCCACGATCCACCACCATCTCCCTGACTCTGACACCTCCGAAAGATGACATGGAAATACATATCTATGGAGGGCCCTGACAATGAGAAGCTATATAATGCTGTAGGGAGAGAGAGGGAGGGGGACTTTAAGTGTTGTCAATGTCACATATATTGACTGATGACAAAAAAAATGATGGAAAGGTCCTCGGCGGATGGCTGGGAGAAAATAACAGTTTGGAATTTCATTTGATGAATCAAATATTCTTAACAAGACGTGCGGAGGCATTTTAGCCCCCATTTATTTTATTACATTACGTTAATCAAAAGCCTTTCCTGGACATTCATCTGAGCAAAGTGTCACCATGATGTTCTGTAAAAACATCCTTTACGGAGGCCTCTCCACTGACAGCAGTATCAATTGTCCTGTCTTAAATGATCACGGCCACTGCATTACTTGGAAATTAACAGCTAGAATTTATGTGAGTGCCTTCCCTGGCTTCCTCCACAGCTGACTCGCAGAAACAAATAATTGAATTGGTACAAGTACATAAACCATTCCAATGGCTAATGTAACAGACCTAACTGGTTTAACTAAGGCAAGGGCACGAACAAGAGTGGGGTTATAAAAAATCCCAGGCGCACTCCTCTTTTCCTCTCTCTCTCTCTCTCTCTCTCTCTCTCTCTCTCTCTCTCTCTCTCTCTCTCTCTCTCTCTCTCTTTCTCCCTCTCTCTCTCTCCTGCCTATCTTCCTATGCTTTCCTTTCTTCATTAATTGGAAGAAGCATCTGAACCATCTGCCTTTCTCAGTTGCATTTCCTGGTGGTGTAGTATTTTGAGAGAGGATAGCGTCTCTTTCGGAAACCTAAGCGGCAACAGAGTGTGCTTTTACTAGGGCCAGTAATAGCTTGACATGCATCAGGTTCAACATCCAAGGCCAAGGCCTCTGTGATGTTGGCACTGAATGTACTTCACATGCAATAGCATATTGAAGATGCTGAGAAACGTACATTCAAATTGTTAAAATATATATCATCCATCAATCAGATAGCAATAATCAAAATACATTTGATTCTATTATTATTAAGATTATGATATCGAAGACCAGGGTCAAAAGTATATTTGTTATGTATATTATGTTTGTGAATATATTGTGGCATTGAAACAGATCGTATTTCATAATGCCACATAGGTGAAAACGTGCAGTTGTTGCTGTAACATCTGTGTATGTGCAAATGAACGTACCTGTATATTACACTCTAAGCTTCAGTATGTCACACGACATACCTTAATTATTTGTTTGTGTCTGTATTTGTTTGTGTCTGTAGTAATGTCATTACCCCTTCTTTCTAACTTTCTCTCCATTCCATGGTCTTTCCCAAACCAAAATCCACATTTTATTTGTTTACTTATTTTCCTGAAGCTTAGAGTCTGACTCTCATTAAATAAACTGTGGCCTGCAAACCTCAATAAACATCAAATCTTTAAATTGCAACCATGGTCTTACACTAGGTTTCAGACACTATCCCCCTTTGATGAAAACGTCTGGGACAAAAACTGAAAAATAACTAGAGAGAGAATCCAAAGCAAAAAAGAAAAAGTCTTTTTTTGACTCTGAGATTAATTTACAAGTTTCCTTCACTGGACAAATAAAGAAGGGATAAATAAAAATAAAAGAGATGTGAGGATCTTTTGATATTTATCAGGCTGAACCTCACCAAAGACCTCTCCCAGGACTTGCCGATGTGACAATTATACCAGGTTGTTTCCATAGGCAAGTGGCCAAAGTGTAGCTCCAGTCAAAATATCCATGCCAGCTAACAAGCTTGTTCCCTCTCCATAGACCCAAGAAGAAAGGGAAACCCGAAGCCTTGAGACATGAACAAAAGCATAGAAATAGAATGGAGGGAGGAGGGGGGCGGGAAAAACAACTGATAGGGCCCCCAAAAGAAGCCGCTGGAGTTTGCGGAAGAAAATGGTGTCAACGACTTGATGTGATCAAGGTGTTGTGTAGATAGCTCCTGAAATGTCCGCGGTGCACCAACACAATGCTCAGGCAGGCTGGAACTGTAGAACCAGGCCCCTGGGTATTCTACCCTTTTGTTCCCCCTTTAATGACCTGCCTTGATTCCATAGCCCTCTTCCCTCATGCTACACCTTGTCTATTTAGCCCACAGTCATGTCAGCTCGTTGCTCCCATTGCTCAATCTTCACCCCTCATTTATGTGTGTGTGTGCGTGTGTATCTGTGTGTGTGTGTTCTTGTTCAGAACATTGTCTTACAGGAGCTCCCGCGCCAACACAATGGGCATCTAAACTCATTAAGTAAATTCCAAAAGTGCCATTAACAAATGGTTTCTCTTTGGCCAGAGATATCAGGTTTAATTAGGTGACCGTTTTTGACAGGGTGCAAAAACAAAAGGCGTTCCTCCTTTTTGAAAAGGTTGAGGTCCCGCTAAGGGCCTCACGTTTCCCTCCCCACTGTAGCCGACTAATGACTGACTGAGGGAGGGTTTAACAACAACAAAAAACTACCCTGGGAGAGGACGACAGGGAAGGTCCCTGGGTTCCCCCGGTCCGCCCCCGGCTCAGACAAAGGCTTTCCTCTTCGGGAGCCCTTTCCCCCACCAGGTGATTCCAATGTCCTCATTCTGAGACAATGGGGTGACAGACACACCGATTGTAAACACTTCAACTGTGCTGCTAAATGGACTAAGTCAAGCCGGCAGCCCGCTTCACCTCCAGTGTCAAGTACAGTGTGGACCACCATCGCGATTGTCCGCCAACTTTTGCACAATTAACCACGGAGGCCAGGCTGTGTTGTCTGGGCAATGTGAACTAGCGTGTGTGATGTCTGGAGAAATGTACCTTTCAACAGGGCCGACTGAGGGACCGTGTGTGTGTGTGTGTGTGTGTGTGTGTGTGTGTGTGTGTGTGTGTGTGTGTGTGGCATTCCAGCACTAATGTGTCTTACCCTTTCCCAATGAATATTTCCTTTATTAGCATTCTGTTACCTCCTTGTACGCCATGAATAACCAGGAACATTAAAGGGGAATTTTACAGAACTATTCCTGCTTTTTAATTCACTTATGATTTGGGAACTTTACCAGGCTGAATTATCCACTCATATTTGAATGGGATGTTTTATTATATTTGAGGAAAAATGCTGCAACATCAAGTCACCCTTTCAAAAGACGCAGAGTTTACCTTTTTTATAGTTGTTTGTTTGTGTGAGTTCATAAGTGCATAAAATACTTGGTGTGTTTGTGTTTACCACTACTTCTGGCTCGGAACAGCAGGGACAACTTTGAAATGGTCCTTTATTTCCCCCGTTTATTCAAAGAGCACAGCATTCTTCTGTTAAATATAGAACCCACACTGTGAAAAGAGGTCTTATATCTCTTTCAGTGTTTGGATGGTTGTCAAGGATTCACCACTAACATTATAAAAAGAAAGGCCTCTTAACATTGAATTTATAAAGTATAGCACTCTAGTAAATTGCATTTCCCCTACACAATGTGTGCGTGTTTGAGTGTGTGTGTGTGTGTGTGTGTGTGTGTGCCCCTACGCAATGTGTGCGTGTTTGAGTGTGTGTGTGTGTGTGTGGGGGGGGGGTGTTAGCATGTACCTTCTCTATTCTTCCACATTTGTATTCCATACTAATCTAAATGAAACGCAGATGTAATACACTGTTTGTTTAGCTTGGGACATATTTATCCCAAGACTATCTTTAGACACCATGAAATCAGCACAATGGACATCTCCTTTAACCCTGTAGTTCAGCCCTCTCAGCAAGCCCCCGATCAACATGTCAAATCCGATATCAACTTGATGGGATGTCATTTGTTGTGCACAATGTGGAAATGAGTGTCTATCCAGGTCTACCCAACCATTCTACTGCTCACAACTAGACTGGACAGGGCTGATCCCTCAAACCACACAGGGGTTAACTCCCAGTCAGACAGACCAGTCAGTGATGTGGCCTGTCTCCAAAAGAACAGTCTCCCCTCTCCCTTGACCTGTTCCTCATTCACAATGAGATCCGAAGCCTTCTAAATACATAAGCAATAAGGGGTAACCCTTTTTTAAGGATACCTACATACGGACTTCATTACACAGTCATAAGACATAATGTATTCATCATTTGTCACAGTCAGTCTCCCCCTCTCCCCTGTTCCTCACTCAGAATCAGAACAGAAGCTCCTCTAAATTCATAAGCAATCTGGTTACATTTATCAGTAACACTTTATTTGAGGCACAGACAACATCCTCTATAATGCCTTATAATACACTTACAATGTGTTATAACGCTGACTATAAGCGTCCATAACAACTCATAAGCGCTTATAATCTCTTTACGTACCGGCGAATTCCATTGCCACGGGACTATGGATTCAGATGGTGCAGTAGGCTAGGGGATAATCCTGCAGTGGGTGTATCCAGCCCTCCCCCAGTCTCCCTGGCCGTAAGGCCAACATTGTACCATTGTAACCCCCCCAGCAGGACCCAAACAGGTGACAGGTGCCTGTAACCCCCCCGCCACATCTGTCCCAGACGAGGAGTATATTTCCGCTCCCCTTGCTCTGTGCTCCTGTGGCCTCCAACCCTTCATGCCTCCAAGCCCTTGTTTAACTGAAAGATTCAGTTCAGTCTGACTCGATGCCCCCCCTCAGTGCCATGTAGCAAAAATAAATATGACTCCCGCATACACAATTTTACCTCACATTTATTGTCAATGTTTCGGTTCCGAGACCGTTTTCAAGACCACAGTGCCACATTCATAGTCACATTCACACAACTCTTCAGGAACAGCCACAAGAACCAGACGTCTCTCTCCATACCTTGAAGACCAGTAAAGAGGGTAATTGCCAACAGGTGGAGGTTTAATGTGCTGCTGACTGTGGCCTTTAATGCCCTACAAATCATGCTGCAGCTATGTAAGTCACATTGCTTGCATATTTTTACATACAGTATCAGTTAAAAGTTTGGACACACCTACTCATTCCAGGGTTTTTCTTTATTTTTACAATTTTCTACATTGTAGAATAATAGTGAAGACATCAAAACTATGAAATAACACATATGGAATCATGTAGTAACCAAAAACGTGTTAAACAAATCAAAATGTATTTTATATTTGAGATTCTTCAAATGGCCACCCTTTGTCTTCATGACAGCTTTGCACACTCTTGGCATTCTCTCAACCAGCTTCATGAGGTAGTCACCTGGAATGCATTTCAAATAACAGGTGTGCCTTCTTAAAAGTTAATTTGTGGAATTTCTTTCCTTCTTACTGCGTTTGAGCCAATCAGGTTGGTTGTGACAAGGTAGGGGTGGTATACAGAAGATAGCCCTAAGTCCATATTATGGCAAGAACAGCCCAAATAAGCAAAGAGAAACGACAGTCCATCATTACTTTAAGACATGAAGGTCAGTCAATTCAGAACATTTCAAGAACTTTGAAAGTTTCTTCAAGTGCAGTCGCAAAAACCATCAAGCTCTATGATGAAACTGGCTTTCATGAGGAACGCCACAGGAAAGGAAGACCCAGAGTTAACTCTGCTGCAGAGGATAAGTTAATTAGAGTTAACTGCACCTCAGATTGCAGCCCAAATAAATGCTTCACAGAGTTCAAGTAACAGACACATCTCAACATCAACTGTTCAGAGGAGACTGCGTGAATAAGGCCTTCATGGTCGAATTGCTGCAATGAAACCACGACTAAAGGACACCAATAAGAAGAAGAGACTTGCTTGGGCCAAGAAACACGAGCAATGGACATTGGACCGGTGGAAATCTGTCCTTTGGTCTGATGAGTCCAAATGTTTGGTTCCAACCGCCTCAATTGGGTTGAGGTCGGGTGATTGTGGGAATATTAGCACCCATTCAGAGTAGCTGAACGGATGATCTCAGCATGTGTGGTTACCACCGTGAAGCATGGAGGAGGAGGTGTGATGGTGTGGGGTTGCTTTGCTGGTGACACTGTCTGTGATTTATTTAGAATTCAAGGCACACTTAACCAGCATGGCTACCACAGCATTCTGCAGTGATACGCCATCCCATCTGATTTGCGCTTAGTTGGACTATCGTTTGTTTTTCAACAGGACAATAACCCAAAACACACCTCCAGGCTGTGTAAGGGCTATTTGACCAAGGAGAGTGATGGAGTGCTACATCAGATGACCTGGCCTCCACAATCACCCGACCTCAACCCAATTGAGATGGTTTGGGATGAGTTGGACCGCAGAGTGAAGGAAAAGCAACCAACAAGTGCTCAGCATATGTGGGAACTCCTTCAAGACTGTTGGAAAAGCATTCCTCTTGAAGCTGGTTGAGAGAATACCAAGAGTGTGCAAAGCTGTCATCATGGCAAAGGGTGGCTACTTTGAAGAATCTCAAATATAAAATATATTTTGATTTGTTTAACACTTTTTGGGTTCCTACATGATTCCATATGTGTTATTTCATAGTTTTGATGTCTTCACTATTAATCAAATCAAATCAAATCAAATCAAATTGTATTGGCCACATGCGCCGAATACAACAGGTGCAGACATTACAGTGAAATGCTTACTTACAGCCCTTAACCAACAGTGCATTTATTTTTAATAAAAAAGTAGAATAAAACAAAACAAAAAAGTGTTGAGAAAGTACAATTGGTTAGAGGGCTGTAAAAATAATAAAAATAAAGAAAAACCCTTGAATGAGTAGGTGTGTCCAAACTTTTGACTGGTACTGTATACTTTTAATGCAACTTTGTTTGTGCACTTACATTAATGTAGATGCAACCAAGACCACAGTACTAGAAAAATATGCACTTCTACTGCCTATCCTACTAGCCTCTATCTCCTGTCGGTTAGTATGGGCTTTAACTTTCATTATACCCTGAGGTTATGACAATAAGCAGATAATTATAGTTAAATAACTTAGAGTAAATAGTTACAGTTAGTGTTGGTTTCCCCCACTCAGTGCAATGATGTCTCCCTCACGGCGGTAATGTCTTACCTACATTTCCATAGCCACTGTGGTAATTCAAGATTTGTGTACCGTAATACACTAAACCATCATAACCTGTCTGTTCTCATTTAGTTTCACCTACAATGGCCACATAGTGATGTGGCTGTGTGTGGCTTCTCCCCTGCTGCCATGTGTTACTCTCCCAGACTCCTGAAACTCTGTTTGCAATTTAAGCCCACAAATTAGAAGCGTAAGTCATCTGTTTTCTATAATCCCCTGTCAGGGCAAGGAGCCATTGGCCCTACATACTCTACTCTACTCTTCCTGGACTGGACTGCAGGCCTCCTGCCTCCCCTCCTGCTTCCCACTACACTCCACTTCAGTGTGGACGGACTGCTAGTCTACGGTCTCTCTCTCTCTCTCTCTCTCTCTCTCTCTCTCTCTCTCTCTCTCTCTCTCTCTCACGCTCTCTCTCTTCTCTCTCTCTCTCTCTCTCTCTCTCTCTCTCTCTCTCTCTCTCTCTCTCTCTCTCTCTCTCTCGCTCTCTCTCTCTCTCTCTCTCTCTCTCTCTCTCTCTCTCTCTCTCTCTCTCTCTCTCTCTCTCCTCTCACGCTCTCTCTCTTTCTCTCTCTGTGTGTGTGTGTGTGTGTGTGTGTGTGTGTGTGTGTGTGTGTGACAGACTGCTACAACACAGGAGGAGGGAGCTGAATGACTGTATGGAACTGGAGGAAAGAACTTTATCAGTTCATCTATCTAGATCATTCTGACATTGGGTTCTTGTAACATGGCAGTAGTTTAGGATTTAGCCTTTGAGTGTCAATGGCTCCTCATAAAATACTCTTACTGCTCACTGATATGAAAGAAATACACCTAATCCATTTCATAACGCAATACTTCTTTGGAAAGTGAAATGTGTTGCATGGCCTTATTTGGGAAGAGGTGAATCAAATGCTTGTTGTTTTAGGAATTCATTAACCTGATGAAATAATCTGTAGCCATGTGTTTTTGTGTGTGTGTGTGTGCACGTGTATGTGTGCGTGTGTGAGTGTGACTGCCTGTCTGCGTGCATGTGTGGACGTTTGCAAGTCCATCCGTCCGTGTGTGAGTAAGGTGGGTTTGTCTGTAAAACCGTGGCAAAGGTGACGTGGCCTACATGCTCATTGACAGCTTTATAGGCTCTGTGCTACGGAGAGAGGAACTGCATTATGGGAAAGGAAGCTGGCTATTGTCCCAGACAGACAGACAGGCAGGTAAAGCACTGGGCTCAGGGACCAGCTCAGTGCTGCTCATTTTAACTGAAACAATCTGGCGCCCACGAACCAAACACACCTAGCACTTACTCAAGCGGAAAGCTGCAAAGTGTCAAGTCAAACAAGGGCAAAGGGGGTCCTCTCACAAGTCTATTATTCTAATTATGTGAAATATCTACCTATCAGAGAGTTACCATGACACCCAATGAGATTATTACAAGGGGGGGGGAGTGAAAGTCTACTATAAATTGTATGTTTTGGGCATGAATCATAGGTGTCATAGATTCAACATCAATGAATGAATGAATGTATGTATGAAAAGAAAAATGAATAAATGAAAATATGAATGAATGAATGACTGAATGTGCCACAATATCAAGTGGCAACTGGCTGACCATGGCTTGCCCCTATATCTATGTGGAAGAAAAACGGCATTTCAGTGCTAATGCAGCTCTAATTGGGCTGAAGTAGGTCTGTTTGAAGTCAGTACACTCAGAAAAGCAAAATGTAACACCACCATCCTCATTATAATTTATCTAAAAGGCAAAGCCTCGTGATAATGAGCAATTTCCAATGGGACGTACGTTAATGCAGAGGGAAGAGGCGGTGTAATTGTGTCAAATCGCTGGAAGTATTTCAACTTGAATTATAATTTTTTAAAGTACAAAACACAGTAGGCTAAATACAGTAAAGACCCACTATTAAACCTGTATCCAATTTGTTTTTTCTACTCAGTTCCTTACAGAATGCAGTGGGTTTTCTAGCTCAGAACTCTAATTGTAATATTGTACAAATTCTAAAGGTTTATGAAGTTATAGTGAAGATAAATTGTTTCCCTTGTGATGTGTGGTTGTAGGCCATCCCTTTTGGTCATAACTGAAATGGCACTAGAACTCATATTGACTGAGGATAAAACACCTTACTCCGTCATGACAGCAACAATAGAGCTATCAACCCAATTGGCTTTGCCGGCTGATAAAGATCAAACAGTGTTCCTTGAAAATACTCATTTCAGTAGCCACAGCTACATTAGGGCTTCATCCCAAATGGCACCCTATTCCCTATGTAGTGCACTACTTTTGACGAGGGCCCTATGGGAAGTAGTGCACTACATAGGGACTATGTTGCCATTTGGGATGTAACCTAGGAGTCGGAGTGCTCAGAACAGGTGACAGTTGATAGTTATCCAATCTGCATTTCAAAGCCTGTTCCCTCTTCAACATGAGAGGCCGTTTAGTTCCTGGTTTCTTTGTGATCGCTCGCTGATGAAGCTGCTGATGTTGGCAAAGCCTTGCCGGGTAAAGCTCTTTGTGTTCCGTCATGCAATCGTTTATGTATCTGTTGTAGAGGTGCGATGCGAACGCTAGCTCACTGCTTTCATCTGTCTCCACCAGCTGCTCAACAAAGACTAAAATACTAAAAAAGCTCCTCCTGAGTTGCCATGATTATCAGTGGAATCGCTGGAAACATGGTTGTGTGGGGCCTACTAGTACCTGTATTATACTGTGTTGTATAGCCAACCATATATGCCATGTGCGCTGATGTGATACATTTATGCTTTCGATATTGTATATTTCTTGGTCTTGATAAATAACTGTCAGAAACCTCAAAATACTTTCCATGAAATGTCATAAGGCTCTGTACCGTTTTGGACCAGCAGCTAAACCCTGTCAGTGTCATATTCAAACCAAACATTTTATGACTGTCTAGTAGTCTATGACCAATCGTGTGGGATGCCAGCAATCTTCATGGAATAAAAAAAAAAAATAGGTCTGACCCATACCAACCTCTCAGCTCATAGTCTGTGTTAAATCTAGAGAGCGTTCCTTGGTCCAAGCTAAACATATTTTGTCATGGTTAGAAAACATTACCTCTCTCAGACGTAGAGTATTCTGAAGCGGTGGGAGGAGAGAAGAATGGTGGGTGGTTCTGGAGGTTGAGGTGATTGTTAATGTAATGTATTGCTCTTGATATATCCTGGAAAACAAAGACAGAATGTTCTCTTCACCAGTGACCACCTACTGTATATCAGTCTGCCAAGTTATGCTCTAGAGGATTTTCATGTACATATGTATTGATTTTTTTTTATGTCTCCAAATACTCTGAAATATGCTAATCTATGCAAGTTCTGTAACCTATAACAGGTTATGTTTATAAATGTTTATTTAGAATACTGTGAGACACCATGACCCAACAAACCTTTTCTTATTCATTGTACATAACCTTTCCAAGCTTCGCTCCTATTTTGTTTGAGTCAAACCACCTGATGCAAAATCAGTTTGTAACGTTAGTTTCCTAGCTAGCATTCCCCACCTGCAGTTCACTGACATGCTATCAAATAAAACATGTGTATACATTATGCATTTCCTAATCCTGTAGGGGTGAGAACATTCCCACAAGGGACTTGGTCTCTATCTCAACTTGTATTTTCCAAGCATTTTGAAAGCCGACCTGTAGCAACTCCCTCCAAGACAACCCTCGCAAGGATGCTTAGCTACACCGAGGACATAAATAAAGTGCAAAAAGTAGACTAAATAGCTCAACAATTGTCAATTGCTTTCCCATACACACCTCAGCGGCAGGCGGTGAGAGGAGTGATGATATATTTTGTGGATACACGGAGGTGCAGTGACTTAATACAGCACAGGGGAATATCCTTTTTACGGCGGCCTTGTAAATGTTGCAAACTGATGTTTTCAATTAGAATTACTCAGAAATGGTTGGGTTCGTACCCTTGATGCCTAAAATAAGCAAAGGCCTTTTAATCCATTGCTCAGAGCTTAAATGGCTTTTCGGTGTAGTCCCAAATGGCACGCTATTAACTATATTGTGCACTACTTTTGACCAGGTACCATGGGGGGAATAGGGTGGCATTTGGGATGCAGAATTCAGCAAGCCATAACTCAGATGTTATGAGGAAATATGGCTTCATGAGGAAGACAGCATATAGTGGAGGTGAAGTGAGTCCCACACCAAAGTAGATCTTAGCCCCAACTGGACCTGAACCACTTCACATAGACTCTGAGTGGTCTTGAAGGACTGGTTAACATGCGGCTGTAACTGACACTAGCTGACAGGTCATTGCAATGAGATTTATTTTATTTTACACAATGCAATTCACCCCTGTTCTTATGAAAAATACTATGGCAGTGTACACACTATCCTCTTCGAAAAAATGGTTCCAAAAGGGTTCTTCGGCTGTCCCCCATATGATAATATTTTTGGTTGCAGGTAGAACCTGTTTTTTGTTCCAGGAAGGACACTTTTGGCTTCCATGAAGAACCCTCTGCGGAAAAGGTTCTACATGGAACCCAAAAGGGTTCTATCTGGAACCAAAACAGTTTGACCTGGAACCAAAAAGGGTTCTTCAAAGGGTTCTTCTATGGGGACAGCTGAATAACTCTTTTAGGTTCTAGATAGCATTTATTTCTCTAAGTGTGTAGAATACTGCATGGTTGATTTGATTGTAGGAAGTATTTTTAGAACTAGATCTAAATGTCAAAAATAACCTAATGATATAAGTAATTAAATTCTACTACAGCGTTATATTAACAAATACTGTACATTGCCATTCACGTTACATTTTAACAGCTACTTTGCCCCTTGGTGCTACCATATGTTAAATCTATTTTACATTGGGGAAAATATATTGAACTATCTGTGCAGACTGTTAGGGTGGGGGTTGACCTCCTTGTGTAGCAAAACGTTTTCAAAAGCCTTTGCTTTACTCAGGAGATAACCCTGCATACCTGAATATCTGCAAACAATTACTTTTCATAACTCTGTCCATGACGGCCAAGAGAAAGTTATGAATGTCCTGAGTATCAGTTCAGGATAGAGCAAAGACTCCTATAGCAAACTCATGTAGCATATAGCAAAGACTCACTGACAAATATCAGTTCAAGATATACAAAGACTAGTGGGAGGAACCTTTACTCACTTTTGCTCTCAGATGACTGTACAGTTACACACGAGGACCATGGATGTTGTTGTAGGCCTGCTGGTGATGTAACAGTGCTCCACCCTTGGCACATTCTCTACCACAACACTGTTAACCACTCTTTCCTACACTGTGTTATCAGGTGAAGACTCTCAAAAACAGTGACAGAGTGTGTATTGTGACTTAGCTGTACACGTGACATAACAATCCATGATTCACAGTTTCAGTCCACTTTTGTTTGCTACATTGTATCTTGAATATAAGTACTGAACTGTGTGTTTAGCTAGTAAAAAGCGTTGAATACCCCAATGCCTTTGAATTGATAGTTCTACTAAATGTTCATTCCAGCTCTTGAAAGGCCATAGAAGAAGATATTCCATACGACAGTGATATGGTGCAGCTATCTGGTGGCGTTGAATGATTGCTTATACTGCAGCTGTGTCTCCATGGCCAGCCCAGAGCTTGGATCTAGCGAAGCAGGGGATCCTGGGGGACAGGTTCTGGGCCACGTTGCTGTGTATGTTGGAGACCAATCCTGTATGTCAGTGTTCTCTGGAATTTGTGTATTTTCCCCTGGATCAAGGCAGCTGTTGCCCCCCCCCCCCGCCCCCCAAGGCACATATTAAAGTGGGTGGTGGCTTGGTGTCTGTGTGTGTTTGTGCGTCTGTATGTGTGTATGAAAGCGTTTTCTTTTCCTTTGACTGGCTGTTAGCAACGGGATGCCAGCATGTATTTAGACCCTCCTGCTCGACTTATTAGCAGGCCCTGTAAACCTACCTGACAGCTCTTTACAGGTAACCTTAATCCCTCTGATTTAATTCAGTTTCGGAACTGTCAGGTACCCCCCCCTCCTCTCCTTTCCTCTCCTTTCCTCTCTCTCTCCCACTCTCTCTCGCTCTCTCTCTCTCTCTCTTTCTCTGTCTCCGAGGGGAGATCAAGCCCTTATCCCATTTCCTGTATTGCCGAGTTACTGTAGCATTGAGGTTCCTATGTTGTTTGCGAAAAAGGCCAAATCCAACATTTTGATACCTTGTGAGAGATCAGCCGCCGTCAAAACGGAGTGTGAGCATGGTGTCGTTCAGATTATGTTTGTTGAACATTTGTCAGGTTTTTGTGTGATAGATACAGTATGTGTGGGATTTCCTAAATAACAAGGCAAACACTGTATAATCTTGTGTGATGCTGCTTTTCTCTGAGTTTTTATAAGACATCAGAACACAGCAAGACGCTGAAAAACACTGCAATTTTTGTGAAACATTCTATTTCTATTGCGTGAAATAAATATTTCAGTAATGAAATCTCACAACAATGGTTGGACATGATGAGACATAGACAGAGGCTTAAACTGTTGACTTACATAGGTGTGCACATTTATAATTGATAGTGTTTTATTATCATACCTTGCATTCACTTCCTTCCTGACTGAGACACAGTCCTGTTTTTCTCCCAGAGACCTGGCTCGTCATGTGATGACACACACACACACACACACACACACACACACACACACACACACACACACACACACACATACGCACGCACGCACACACACACACATACGCATGCACACACATGCACACACACGCACATACGCACGCACACACACATTCGCTCGCACACACAAACACACACACACACACACACACATTGACACGGTCGACAGGTCTTTCGCGCTTCCATTGGCCAGTCACATCCTCTGAAAAATCAAGCATCACCTTATTGTTATCTTACTGAGATTAGGCCCTGCTTCCTGATGACTACTTCAGAGGTAAAGTAGTTAAAGGAGAATATAGCTTTTTTACAACCTAATCTCTATTTTTTATGTAAATGGCATGTTATAGAAGTGTCCAGACACTTTTTTTGCGATTTCATTTGTTTTTGAGAAACAACCAGCGAGTCACTTCCTCATCCTTGTTGTGCAATTCGGGGGCTCTGCAGAAAACACCCAAATATGTCCTTTTAATAATATAAAACATATATATGTGTACAACATCTAAAGACCTGCATCACTGTACTGAGAGCTTTTCTAAATCTAAAAGGACGTCTTTGGATGACACAATTGAAGTGTGTGTGTGTGTGTGTGTGTGTGTGTGTATGTGTGTGTGTGTGTCGTGTGTGTGTGTGTGTGTGACTGGTACAGTCAGTGGGAGGAGTTGCCCCTATCTGTCAGACTACATTTAGACAACAACCCCCCAAAAATGAAGGAAGACAAAAGAAGAAGAGGGGGCCAGAAGTTTAGCCTATTTAACTACAACCTGTTGGACTGTTTCCTGTTCCTCCTCTGTGACGGGACGGCCATGACTAGTGGGCGCACACAGGGAGCTCTGTAAGGTTGTGTTATCTCTGACCTGCAGCTTTAGCCCAACTGTCTCAGCTGCCAAAACACTCCCATTCAACATTGTGCTGAGTTCATCAAAGCTCTGCGGCCGCGGCCCAGAGCCACAGATCCCAGACAGGACAGGAAAGAGCAGGACAACCACCAGCAGTCAGTACCATCACTCTAGCTGGCCACAACGTCTGGGGACCTCCATGACAAGTCCTATCTCCCTGCCGGCCGCCTGTGCCTAGCTATCAACCTCCCACAGGTCACGACTACCAGGTCCCTCTACACACGTCCACCACCAGCCCCCATACTCCCACAACCCCAGCCCAGCCGAGGAGGCCCCAACCCACACCCTCTCCCCTGTCAAAGCTGTCACTTGACTTTCGCAACCAGCCCTCTTTTATCAGAAAACCTGAAGCCCCAGCAACTGACAATGGAGAAGAGCTGCCAAAGACTGACCCTTGTGTATATTTAGCGATGGCTTGCTTGGCAGGCACCCATCCGAACTGTCGACTTGTCAGACGCTCGTACTGTCACCATGTCCCCATTTGATTATGTTGTGAGGGGTTGCATGGGGCTTGGTTTTGTATTGTTCTTCTGCATGGTTCAGTACGGCTCTGAAATGAAGAGCTCAACTGTATCTGTTTCTCTCTAGCACAGAGTCCAAATGGATGTTAATCATAACAGAATATTTTGAATACTTAAATAGCCACTAGAATGTGGCAGAAGCACATAACAAACATAGGATAGGAATAGTGTGGCACAATATTTCTCTTAACAATTATCAAAGGACGCATTCATTAATATTATTATTCACCTCGGAACAGGTTAATGAACCAGAGTGATGTATCTTATTGTAATTCTCCTAGCTCCTAGCTCCTAACTCCTAACTCCAAGCTCCTAACTCCTAAGTAGCCTAGAGTCCTCATCATAAGGTGACAGCTCAGTAGGGTGAGTCAGAATTGTGCTTGTTACATGAGAATGTTATTCTGAAATATGGGGCAGAACATTAGCATAGGCCTACCTTTTGCTGTGCACATTATTGTACGTTGCCCAGATTGAATCAGATGTGTGTGAACATTGTGAAGGAGCATGATGCATGAAAGGCTTCCTCACTTACCTCCACTCCAGCATCGAACCTTAATACAATCAACCACACACAGTGCAGTGGTGCAAATGTTGAGCTTTACTCTTACATCTAAACTCATGGGCATAACGGCTCCTCTACAACAAGGCTTTTAATATGAACACGTTACAGGAAACACATTTTTACTGTTACCTCTGTGATGTCTTTGTTCTTGGTATTGCCTTGAAACATACTGCAGGTTGACTGGCATGTGGACAAGGGTTCAGATAATATTACATTCTCATCAACAGTCAGTTGGTAATGACCATTGAACACCTTGTACAAATGAAGTCTGTGCTAATGTCGATATTTAGTTATTTCTTCAGCGTAAAGTTGAACTATACACGATAGATGACACAGTCATTTAAGGATCACTTCAGTTGAATGGTACAGACCGGTTAGCAAGGGGTTTCAAATTGAACCTAATAGGTTTTTCAGTTGGAGTGTTTAAATGGTCTTTGCCAGGTTAATGGGATCTACAGTGGGAAGTCTGTGCTCGACATTAAAGCTGCATAGACGATTGCAGCGGCCGATGAGTCAAGTGTTGTTAACTTTTGACCTATTAGCCTGTCTGCAATCAACCGTCGGATACTCAGGTGAACTGGAACGCGCGCGGAATGTCTAAACATGCCATTTGAAGTTCTAATCGTGTAATGTATTCCTGCACGTACTTGGGGGGTGAAGCATTGTTTGTATTCTAATCATCTGTTTGTTTGGGTCATTGTCCATAATAATGGCATCTCCTCTGGCATACAGCTGACCTTGATATCCTGCATTATCATAGAGGATTAGCTAGTGAACCATCTTAACCAATGTCAGAGAGGCAGAATAAGTGGTGTTACCACATTTGGTAGATCTCATGGACGCTCTTAGCGAGCGAGTTAGCTATGGAAATGCTGCCGAGGCATTTCAGCGTTCTCACTGAACTGCAAAACTTCAATTATGTTCCTCCAAACAGTGCAAACCAAAAGACAAATACACACTGTCTGGCCTGGCACATATTCAGCCAACAAACATGTTACAGCCAAATGTTAAACATAACACAAGGTTTCTCTCTCTCATCTATGCTTTTGGAAATGTTTTCAGACACCCGACACAGACACATCTTTCGGATATCTTTGAGAAGAAACGTCTTGTTTATGAAGCCAAACACGTCTGTCTTGTTTTGCTGCTTGCTGCTGACCCGTGTTTGTTTAATTGTGTGTGTCTTGAAGTGGAAGGAAATGGGATTAGAGACACAAGAGGCCAAGTGTGTCGAGCGGAGTCGACGGACAAAGCGTTCCAAGAGTCCAGTCAGGATGTGACATATTTGGCAGAGCTCCCGTGAAGACGTGACATGACCAAGCAGGTGCACAGGTACTACAGCTAGAACACTTGTGCTTCCTTACCAACACTCTCCCTACTCTTTCCACTCCAGTCCCCACACCTCCCCCATAGCAAGCTCCTTCCCAGCACACACCACCAAGAACCCAACAGGTGCAGAAGTTCAAGTTTCAGCACTTTTTGGGGAGCAGCTTCAGAATAAATGCACAGCTTTAGTAAGGCTCCTTCTCTCTCTCTCCCTCTCTCTCTCTCTCTCTCTCTCTCTCTCTCTCTCTCTCTCTCTCTCTCTCTCTCTCTTCTCTCTGACGTGCTTTGCTGGGAACAAGCAGGGATGTTAATAACCAGCAAGGTACACTAATCTCTGATTGCAACATTTGGTTTACCTTAATCTGGAGGGACCGCTGTATTAAAGCAGGAATTATACTAATCAGTTCAAGGCCTCTTGCATATAAAACTTCCCATTAGGCTTAAAGTACAACAGCTTACCGCTCATTCGCTAGGAGGCCTACATCGGCCTCTCAATAAGGCCTGTCTCTAATTTGCAAGGTACAGAGTGAAAAGGGGAGGGGACAGAGCTGGAGAGAGGGACGTCAGTGGCAGGGTGGGCAGTGTGTGACAGTTGTCGGGGGATGGGTGGTGGTGGGTGGATGAAGCAGGAGGAGTGAGCCTAGTCGCCCTTCTCTCTCTCTCTCGCTCTCTCTGTCTCTCGCTCTCTTTCTCTCAATTCAATTCAATTTCAATTTAAGGGCTTTATTGGCATGGGAAATGTATGTTAACATTGCCAAAGCAAGTGAAGTAGATAGTAAACAAAAGTGAAATAAACAATAAATATTAACAGTAAACATTACACTCAGAAGTTCCAAAAGAATAAAGACATTTCAAATGTAATTTATGTCTATATACAGTGTTGTAACAATGTGCAAATAGTTAAAGTACAAATGGGAAAATAAATAAACATAAATATGGGTGGTATTTACAATGGTGTTTGTTCTTCACTGGTTGCCCTTTTCTTGTGACAACTCTCTCTCTGTCTCTCTGTCTCTGTCTCTGTCTCTCTCTCTCTCTCTCTCTCTCTCTCTCTCTCTCTCTCTCTCTCTCTCTCTCTCTCTCTCTCTCTCTCTCTCTCTCTCTCTCTCTCTCTCTCTCTCTCTCTCAATTCAATTCAATTCAATTTCAATTTCAATTTAAGGGCTTTATTGGCATGGGAAACGTGTGTTAACATTGCCAAAGCAAGTGAAGTAGATAGTAAACAAAAGTGAAATAAACAATAAATATTAACAGTAAACATTACACTCAGAAGTTTCAAAAGAATAAAGACATTTCAAATGTCATATTATGTATATATACAGTGTTGTAACAATGTGCAAATAGTTAAAGTACAAATGGGAAAATAAATAAACATAAATATGGGTTGTATTTACAATGGTGTTTGTTCTTCACTGGTTGCCCTTTTCTTGTGGCAACAGGTCACACATCTTGCAGCTGTGATGGCACACTGTGGTTTTTCACCCAGTAGATAAGGGAGTTTATTAAAATTAAAATCTCTCTCTCTCTCTCTCTCTCAATTTCAATTTAAGGGGCTTTATTGGTATGGGAAACATAAAAAATTTACAGTAAACATCTCTTTCTTTCTTTCTCTCTCTCTCTCTCTCTCTCTCTCTCTCTCTCTCTCTCTCTCTCTCTCTCTCTCTCTCTCTCTCTCTCTCTCTCTCTCTCTCTCTCTCTCTCTCTCTCTCTCTCTCTCTCTCTCTCTCTCTCAAAGTCTAAGAATGTGGAAACACAAAGCCAGCTTTGAGGAATCCACTGCATCATAGCATGTGTTCATCCCCCTTGGCAGTTTTTCCTCCCTCACTTCCTCTCTCTCCCTCTGTCCATCTCTATCTCGCTCGTTCTCTCTGTTCATCTGACTCTCTCTTTCCTGCTCTCTTTCTCTCTTACTCTCTCTCTCTTCCGTACATGTGCAAATACAGACACGCACGCACACATGCACACACACACACTTCCGACTCACCCCCAACCCCGGCCACCCCGCTGACCCCATTCCTGTGCCCCTGATCTCTAGAGGTGAGCGATGAATAACAAAACTACAAATGTTTTCCACAAGGAAGAACAGAAAACAAGAACACAGCTGAGTACAAAGCAGTCTTTGTTATCTTTAAATCAGAAGGTATGATAGGTTGATCGGCCATACAGCTGTAATCCCACTGTACCTCTTACCACCTGACAGGAAGCCTTTATTTGGCATGCAGGGTGCAGGTTAGTAGAACTGCCTGGTGTGTGTGTGTGTGTGTTTGCGTCTGTGCGCCTGTCTGTGTGCGTGTGCCCCTATGCTTGCGTGTGGGAGGGGGTTAGGGTAGGGGGGTGGGTGGGGGGGTGGGGGGGGGGGGGGGGGGGTTTGGTTAGACCCATCTCGGCCAGACCCAAAGGTTTGTGGCGTTGATTTTTCTGAACCCTGCAAACTATAAATCCGACTGATTACTCTGCACTCTTTTGCTTGACTGAGCCTTTACAATCAGACGTCCCTGTTAACAATAAGCCCCTGATGAATCAAACATCTATGGCATTAGTTTCACCTAGCTGCCTCTTTCCCATGCACCGCACTCTCTTTGTCAGACCTTGTTTGATGAGAAAAACTACTGACACTTGGTGCACCTATTGATAAACAATTCTGTAATGAGGGGCCAAAAAAGCCAAATATAACTCTGTGGAGGAAGCTGGGGAGGGAAACAGAATACTAGGGCAGAGAAGAGCTCTTGGGTTTAGGGTGGATTTTGGTGTGGATTTTTTTAGGAAAATATATAATTGGATAAGTCTCAGTATTATTTCACCAAAATATTTGTGACAATATTTTGAAATATATTCAAAGACCCATTGACACTTTATAGGTAAAAACTATAATGTTTTTGTTGAGCACTGAAATGCAACAAGTACGTTTTTTATGGAAATGATCTGAGAAAATGAAAATATGTATCTATTTCCAGAACATTAATAGTTATTGCTAAAGCATTCCACCTTAAAAAAAAGCATCAGGCCAGACAATAAACCCTAATATCCATGGACCATGTCATCGCTGGCAGAGGATCAAATGTAAATTTACTGTGACACTGTTTGGAATACAAACACCTATTTGTTAGGATAGAGCTAAACCAACAGGTGAGAGGGAAATAGGGAGAGAGGGAGGGAGGGAGGGAGGGAGGGAGGGAGGGGGGGGGGAGAGAGAGAGAGAGAGAGAGAGAGAGAGAGAGAGAGAGAGAGAGAGAGAGAGAGAGAGAGAGAGAGAGAGAGAGAGAGAGAGAGAGAGAGAGGTGGGGGTCAGCAAGAGAGAGGGGAGGGGGGAGTGGAAGTGAGTGAGAGAGTAAGAGGGAGAGAGAGAAAGAGAGAGGGTGGTGAGTTAGAGAGAGAGTGAGTGAGTTGGAGAGAAAAGAGAGATGAACATAGGGGTGAGAAAAGGTTTGAGCCACACACCACTCACCTGTATTTGGAAACAACTTTGCAAAACAAGTGTTGGGACAACTGATAAGCCCCAATGTCAAATATCAGGTCAGGTCATTGGCAATGGTTAACCTTTAGCAGATGGTATGGAGATTATAAAAAGGCTAACTTTATTGTTATGTTTTATTAAATGGATCGTAGTTGATGTACTTTAATGCTCTGACAACAGATATAATATGCACTAAATGAAAGCATAAAGGCCACATGCACAGAATACAGACAACCATTTTCATAAAGGAGACACTTCTATTTTTCTGTCATTACACATCAAACAAAAAAAAAGAGTCTTTGAATTCCTGGTATTTTGTTACACCCACCTATTTATTCAGTACCTCACCGTTGTGAATATAAGGGACAAAAGAAGTCAAAGTTAATAGTGACTGGCTGGAACAAAATACTTAAATCAATAGGTTGACAGTTCATCTGCTCGTCGTTGAACCATTACCTGGGAGACCTACACCTCCTGCTGTGGCTGAGCTTTGAACCAGATTTGCCAGCGCCTCTCTCTGTCTACTCCGACGGAACAAGGCGAAGACTCAAACACACACATATCGGTCTGTGTGTCTCCACCTCTCATTACCCTGTGTGTGTGTGTGTGTGTGTGTGTGTGTGTGTGTGTGTGTGTGTGTGTGTGTGTGTGTGTGTGTGTGTGTGTGTGTGTGTGTGTGTGTGTGTGCGTGCGTGCGTGCGTGCGTTTGTATTTATTTGTGTGTGTTTTACCAAAGACAATCTTGCCTGTTTAGAATAGAGCATTATACATAGCCAGTCCATTATTAACAACATAATTAAGTAGTGAGGATTTAAGAGCTTAAACACTTAAACTCAAATTGTGGTGTTTCAGGAATAAATGCATTACAAATTGTGATATTTTTATTCATGCATGTCTTTATTATTGTGACTTTGTTATACAGTATGGTTGTTTGAGTGTGAACGGAATGACTGGGCATATATTCTCAATCTGGGGTAATCTGTCATCTGTAATCCCACCTCCACCTGTCTCTACATTTAGCCGGGTTTATTTCCAGAGCAGAGAGATTAATCAATCTGATTTTCCTGTGATTAGTAAACTACACTGAACAAAAATATAAACGCAACATGTAAAGTATTGGTCCCATGTTTCATGAGCTGAAATAAAATATCCCACAAATTTTACATACGCACAAAAAGCGTATTTCTCTAAAAGTTTGTGCACAAATTTGTTTACATCCCTGCTAGTGGGCATTTCTCCTTTGCCAAGATAATCCATCCACCTGACAGGTATGACATATCAAGAAGCTGATAAAACAGCATTATCATTACACAGGTGCACCTTGTGCTGGGGACAATAAAAGGCCACTCTAAAATGTGTTTACAATGCCACAGATGTCTCAAGTTTTGAGGGAGCGTATAATTGGCATGCTGACTACAGGAATGTCCACCAGAGCTGTTACCAGAGAATTGAATTATAATTTCTTTACCATAAGCCACCTCCAACGTCAGACCATGTATATGACGTCGTGTGGGCATTGTGAACAGAGTGCCCCATGGTGGCAGTGCAGTTATTATATGGGCAGGCATAAGCTACGGACAACGAACACAATTGCATTTTATTGAGGGCAATTTGAATGCACAAAAATACCGTGACGAAATCCTGAGGCCCATTTTTTTTTTTTAAGTATCTGTGACCAACAGATGGATATCTGTATACCCAGTCATGTGAAATCCATAGATTAGGGCCTAATGAATGTATTTCAATTGACTGATTTCCTCATACTGTAACTCAGTAAAATCAATGAAATTGTTCAATGTTGCGCTTATATTTTATATTTATATAAATTTTCAGTATAGATTATGTTACTCATTTCAATTTATTTACATTTTAGTCATTTCGCAGACGCTCTTATCCAGAGCGACTCACAGTTAGTGAGTGCATACATTTTCATACTGGCCCCCCGTGGGAATCGAACCCACAACCCTGGCGTTGCAAGCGCCATGCTCTACCAACTGAGCTACACGGGGCCCAACTTAATTGGGCATTACACATATTTAGATTAGGGACATGTTTATATGTTGACAGGAAAGAAGAAAATCTGGATTAGTTCATCTACAGTAGAAAAAGAGGGATTATTGTGGGAGAGACTATTCAAACAGGGAGACCTGGCTGGACAAAAACACCTCAAAGCCCTTCCACCTTCTCTCCCTAGTCCCTGTATTGTCCCACTGAGTTTACAACCCCAGTCAGACTAACAGACAAAACAGTGGTAGCGGACTTGACATAGCAGTCAGTAGAAATGAAGTAAAGGGAGGGACCAGGCGCAGGGGAAATCAAAAATGGGTGGGCACAATGGGAATGATCCTAGGCAACAGATGACGGGTATTATCCTATCAACCTGCTGTTAGCGTTACACCACCACCGCCCTCCCTTCTTCCTCTCTCCCTCTATCCCTCCTCTCTTCTTTTTCAGTGACCAGGAGGTTGCCTAGAGTCCACTGCCTTCCCCTAGCTATAAAACAGCCCAATAATGGGACAGGCAGTGTGGGGGTTGAAGGTGTTTAGAATAGAAACCTCAACTCGGAAGAAGAGAGAAGAGACCATTAGGATGCTACTATAGGAGTTACCTCAGCAGAAGGTTTCCCTTTACTCACTGCCTGCAAATCAGCATTTTCACTGGACAATAGGCTCAGCAGTGGCCCCATGATTGCTTCTTTTCAAATGGTAATGGGAATCCTAGCTCCTCTGCCAGGTTTTTCCTTAGCAAGAGGACAAATTACAGTTTACTAGGCGAGCACAGAAGAAAAATAAAATGGAGAAAAAAAATCTGAGCTGAATATCTTTTTTCGGCCCTCTTCTTTTTTTTCTATTTTTTACAAACTGACATGTAAATTACCCTTTAAGTGCTCCACTCCAGGGCTCTGATCATCTCCTAATTGTCGCAGTCAATTGTGGCCAACAGTCTCTTCAATCCCAGGCGCTTTGACAACAAGCACCAGGATCAAAGAGGAATCAACTCCCTTCAATTTCTCTCTATTTATGGTAGTGCCAAAAAGACTGCAGTGAGAGGTGAGAGTGAGAGGGCACCGCACCACCGCTTTACAGGTGGAATCCCGAGAGAGAGAGAGAGAGACGAGAGAGAGAGAGAGAGAGAGGAGAGAGAGGAAATTATCACATCACAATAGTCATTTGTTCATTATAGTTGTATAACCCTGATATTTGACAGTGCTCCTGTATTGTTGTCTTCCATATACAGGACAAAGAGACAGCAGTCACCCACAGTTACATCTGATAACAAGCTTGACTCACATATTCGTACAGTTTGTATTGTGTGACAGAGTATCGTAATAGCAAATGTAATTTGTTATTGACGAAGGTGAAACAGGAGTAAATTTACACCTTTATGTCCCTAAACTGTTTAGGTGTACCAGTGTAGGAGAAACCATTGCAGGTGTACCTGTTAACTGTGAACACCCTTTACCTACCTGGTGGTGACCAGCAGCTTCACTGTGATTATTATTTCTGTGAGGATGAAAATAAATCACAACAACGTTAAGATAAACAGTGTTACAGCTCTACTATTTTACATCCTGGTCATTTGAGAGTCAAAGTAACCCCCCCTCCCCCCCTCCGAACCATATACATTACAGCGTGATGAACTCTGATTCTTGGTAGATATCCAACCTGATAATTGTCCTACCATAATTCCATTACATAAACAGTGGCTGGTAGTTGTGGGGGGGAGGAATTACATATAATTTTCTGCATTGTTACTTCAGCCTCATCAAATGTAGTTTATTGGGTTTTTCTCCATGACATATTACCCTTGCTATGCACCAGGTTAGTGTAAATTAACAGACTGTATGGAAATTGTTGAGCGAGAGAGAGACAGAGAGAGGTGTAAGTGAGCGACCGGGAGAGGTGCTGTGTGGCTCAGTTGGTAGAGCACAGTGCTTGCAATGCCAGGAATGTGTGTTCGATTCCTGGTCCACCCATATGTAGAATGTATGCACGCATGACTGTAAGTTGCTTTGGATAAAAGCGTATGTTAAATAGCATACAATGAGGGAAATAAGTATTTGACCCCCTCTCAATCAGAAAGATTTCTGGCTCCCAGGTGTCTTTTATACAGGTAACGAGCTGAGATTAGGAGCACAATCTTAAATCTCAGCTTGTTAGCTGTATAAAAGACACCTGTCCACAGAAGCAATCAATCAATCAGATTCCAAACTCTCCACCATGGCCAAGACCAAAGAGCTCTCCAAGGATGTCAGGGACAAGATTATAGACCTACACAAGGGTGGAATGGGCTACAAGACCATCGCCAAGCAGCTTGGTGAGAAGGTGACAACAGTTGGTGCGATTATTCGCAAATGGAAGAAACACAAAAGAACTGTCAATCTCCCTCGGCCTGGGGCTCCATGCAAGATCTCACCTCGTGGAGTTGCAATGATCATGAGAACGGTGAGGAATCAGCCCAGAACTACATGGGAGGATCTTGTCAATGATCTCAAGGCAGCTGGGACCATAGTCACCAAGAAAACAATTGGTAACACACTACGCCGTGAAGGACTGAAATCCTGCAGCACCCGCAAGGTCCCCCTGCTCAAGAAAGCACATATACAGGCCCGTCTGAATTTTGCCAATGAACATCTGAATGATTCAGAGGAGAACTGGGTGAAAGTGTTGTGGTCAGATGAGACCAAAATCGAGCTCTTTGGCATCAACTCAACTCGCAGTGTTTGGAGGAGCCATCCCCACCGTCAAACATGGAGGTGGAAACATTATGCTTTGGGGGTGTTTTTCTGCAACGGGGACAGGACAACTTCACCGCATCAAAGGGACGATGGACGGGGCCATGTACCGTCATATCTTGGGTGAGAACCTCCTTCCCTCAGCCAGGGCATTGAAAATGAGTCGTGGATGGGTATTCTAGCATGACAATGACCCAAAACACACGGCCAAGGCAACAAAGGAGTGGCTCAAGAAGAAGCACATTAAGGTCCTGGAGTGGCCTAGCCAGTCTCCAGACCTTAATCCCATAGAACATCTGTGGAGGGAGCTGAAGGTTTGAGTTGCCAAACGTCAGCCTCGAAACCTTAATGACTTGGAGAAGATCTGCAAAGAGGAGTGGGACAAAATCCTTCCTGAGATGTGTGCAAACCTGGTGGCCAACTACAAGAAACGTCTGACCTCTGTGACTGCCAACAAGGGATTTGCCACCAAGTACTAAGTCATGTTTTTCAGAGGGGTCAAATACTTATTTCCCTCATTAAAATGCAAATCAATTCATAACATTTTTGACATGCGTTTTTCTGGATTTTTGTTGTTGTTATTCTGTCTCTCACTGTTCAAATAAACCTACCATTAAAATTATAGACTGATCATGTCTTTGTCAGTGGGCAAACGTACAAAATCAGCAGGGGATCAAATACTTTTTTCCCTCACTGTATATTACAGAGAGAGAGAATAGACATGGTTTGGTTTGAGGATATAAGTTAGTTATATTAATTATATTTCTATGTCCTAAGAGGAAGTAGCTAGCGTCATATATGGAAGCAGACATTAAAAGACTGATATGCAAATGTGTGTAGAGATTAGAGATACAACAATTATTCAAATTTTTGATTAATAATGCATCATAGCCACTCTCATTTATTAATTCCAGGGAACGATAAGTCATCTTTCGAGTCGAGAGTGAAATACATTTTCCTGTTTTCCTGAGCAGCTTACCTTTTATTTTTAACAGACTTTGGGTGAAAGAGGACTAACTTTTGTCCATCCCAAATATTAATGGACTATGTTTTCTGTCTTTATCCCTTCTGGGTATATATGCTTCACAAAAAGGGAATATCAAAATATTAAAACAGAAATGCTGGTCTTTCTGAGTCCCTCACAGCCTCCCTCCACCAATCTGTTACTATTCTGGCCACTGGGGACCTGACCTCTTTCCACAGGAAAGATACAAAGTAAAGCAGAACATATGATCTGTCTCTTATTTGAGCTGCTCAAATTAATAAGTTGTCATTTGCAGTCTCAGATAGAGTCACCATGCACTTACTCTGTTGATTTTAACAAGAGCAACCAACAGAAGAAAAATCAATACGTTTCTGATGTAAGCTTTTTGTTTCTAAGCAATATGTTCTGTTACTTTGCGATCTCTCTCTCTCCTCTCTCTCTCTCTCGTTCTCTCTCTCTCTCGTTCTCTCTCTCTCTCTCTCTCTCTCTCTCTCTCTCTCTCTCTCACTTTCTTTTATATACACTGAGAAACATCTGAAGGGTTTTTGAGAACAGCACAAGCAAAGGAGTAGTGCTTGTTTGCCTGTGAGGCCTGTAGCGAATGTAAACTAAATTCATTTTGCGTGTTTGAGACTACTCCTCGAAGATCACACACACACGATCGCCTCTGTTCTCTAATTGTCCACCAATCTCTCATGTTCTTTACTCTGTACACTGCGAGCAATGGCGGAGCATAAAATGGCATAACATCTACAGCTATCTACAGCAGTGGGATCAAAATATTACAGAACGGGTCCCATAGAGAGATCTACAGCCAATGTTCTTGTTGTCATTGTAGCATAGGGAGAGAGAGGGAGAGTTACAAACAAACTAGAGGGATAGATGTGATCTGGGAAAGATGCTTTGTATCACACCATTATCATTTAGGCACTTATACATTGTATTGTATACCGAACATCTTTAGAAGGCTGTCAACTGTATGTTTAGACATACTGTATACTCACCATCGTTGTAAGAAGCTGTCAGCTGTATATAGGATATAAGTAGTCATACTTTGTGTAAGACATTGAATTATCTTTAACATAAATCTTACTTAACATAATGTATCATATATCATACTTGCGGTCGGTGAAATGATTCAGGGGAGACATTAAAACAGTGAAATGTAGAGCAGCTTTGGGGTATGTTCTCATGTACAGGAAATGACAGAGTCCTGTTCTCCTCCTCCTCCTCCTCCTCTCATCCCCCTCTCCCCTCGCTCTCTTATTTAGTTTGGGGATTCCATTAGATTCTTTCCCCACCACCACCTGTGCATTCTCCTCCTCCTCCTAAGTTTTAGTACATTTCCAGGGAGCAATCCCATCATGATAGCTGCTCCTTTCCCAGCACAGAACAGCAGTCCTGCAGGGAGTTGGAATCCAAAGATAGCTGTGTTTCCATGTGGCTGTATGGGGAGGACAACAGAAATTCTATATCTTTGGAAAATATAATAATTTGTGGCTGGTTTGTAATCATACAATAGACTATGGATTTGTGTAATTTCTGTACTTTTACCTGACAAGTTAACTTGTCGATGTGTTATGGTCAGATAAAACATCTTATTATTATACAAAGAAAATGTGTATTATGCTTATGATAAAGTTATAGCATGTGAGAAGTAACATCTGGTACCTGATATAATCATGAATAGTACAGACTTTTTGTAATCCTTACTTTAAAAAATATATAAATGCACTGTATTTTAATGCTACAATCCTTGTACCTGACAGGTGTGTAAACCAGGTGACTGGTTGAATAACTACCAGGTTAAATACCAGGATCATTACTGATTCCCCTGTGTATTCTGTACAGCAACACTATGTTATAAACCATAGGCCTATACTGCTTCTGTGGTGAATAGGATATAAGCTATACAGTTTTATTGTTGCACCATACCATCATTTAAATGTCAACCTAGTTAAAATTGACACAGCCTATATGTATTTACTGCTTCATAAAAGGGTCATATTTGATTCCTTGCTAAATGCATAAGTAATGATAAAACTGACAAAGGGCATATATTTGCTGTATTGATATAATTCATACCAGCAAACACGGAACGTAAAAATAAAGATACTCGCTTTCTAGAGCCACCAGAGTGTGTTGTGCTTCCTCTCAATTAAATTAACAGATTCATTAACCCTAAGGTCCCCCTATAGGTCAACTATCGTCAGTAATCCCTTTTCACGCTGTATGTTTGTATAAAATATTCAAGCTGAAAGCAAGGAGCGGTGTCACTCAGAGCGCGCGGGGATGAATGAGCAGGGCCACTGCTACAGTTGTGGAGCGGCAGCACAGGGGGATTTGGCAAGTCAGACAGAGACCCTGCACTTGCTTGACATACATTCAGTGCGCACTTAAAATGAATGACTTTGGGTCTTTATCTGGCATGCAATTGTAGGCTATTATTTGCTGTCAGTCGGAAGCGAATCACACGCCTACGCCAGTTTTCATCTCACACACACATGCTGTACATAACATTAACACACAAAGCAGAGAACTCCGTGGAGCTGGAAAACTTCAGTTAGGAGTAGCCTACTTACCAGCTGCAGTAAAGCGTGGTCCCCTTCCTCAAGTCTGTAACGCACTTTCACCTGCGTGCGACCAATAACAGCTGCATAAATGACAACAAAGTTATTTTGTCCATAACTAGCTAATGAAAATAAAACAGTGCAATTTAAATATAGTAGTAGGCTATAAATAAATACAATCCTGGACGAGTAATAATAAACATAATAATCATACTATTACAAATAAAAATAATATGAATATTCTTAATAATAATAATAATAATAATAATAATAATAATAATAATAATAATAATAATTAATACAATTATACATAATGAATTCACATTAATTGAAGATAAAAACCTTAAAATATACTCTAATAGCAATCTCTTTTCAGCTGTGTTGTCAATATCGACCGCCTTTTGGAACATTTAATGCCAGATGTTGAGCACCTTTTCCTCTCGAGCTGTGCTTCTGAGTTCTCTGGAATCTGATTGGCTTTGGACAAAGGCATCAAACAGTCGAGACTCTTGATTGATGATTTAATTATCCATATAGTTGATAACTGCATAAGGACAGGACAGAAAATATAATACTTTATTTACATAACCAATCACAGCGTTGCAAAGGTGGAGCCTCCCTCTCCGTCTATAGCGAGAGACAGACAGAAATCGAAACAGCAGCATCACAAGGAAATACATAAATACATCTTATAGAGAAACATTAATTGGAGTAATAATCATGTCATATAGTTGCAATAGAGTGAAACATTTATTTCGATATAACCTTGAATAACACCTGTGAAAAAAATTATTAAAGTATACACTTTAAGTCTTTCAATCCTGGTCAGAGTGATGAGAGCACATACACTTTGTTTAAAACACACAGGGATAACTTCAACTGAAGTACCTGTATGCACATAACCACCTGGCACGTGCGAGATGCACCTCAATATACACATCTCTGTCGCTCTAGTAGGTGCATGGGGCATGCGCCGTTATACATGCTCCACTCATAGTCGTTATTACGATAGTAAAAATAAACGCACGTCCATAGAGGAGGCAAACAAATAAACGTTTACAAACATAAAACATTAACAACCCAAACCTCTTATGCTCACTTCCTTAACACTCTGCAACCCTTCTATTTTCATCCCTGGTATGTGTGAGAGTCAGTCAAACTTGCAACGCTATCATTTTGGTCATTTTCCCCCCTTTCAGTTGTGGTCATGTGGGTTGAATATGATAGTGTTCCAACTTTTCTTCTTCCGGATAATATTCTTGCTTCTTCGGCTGCTATATACATGGTAGTCATAGTCCGACAGTCACAGTTCATTTCACTCGGATCAAACAGCCTGGGAGAGAAAAAAAAACGTATCACGTTTAGCAAAAGATGCTCACGTTTGGTCCTGCTCAATTATCCCCTCCCGTGAAGATAGGTGGCGCGTGTCCCAGGGTTGGTTCTCTCCTCTCCTCTGTTTTACAGAAAAGAAAAAGAAAAAATGTCATTAGAAGAGGCGTAACACGTCAGTCCGTCCCCAGGTTTGTTTCCTGGAGTGTCTGAAAGAGATCAGTCCTAACCTGCCCTAGCAGGAATAACGGTCCTTCCGAACCACTATTTCTAAGGCTTTATTATCGTTGCAAGGATCCCTGCACATTTCTCTCCACAATTGCTTACTGCTGCAGTCTTGTGTTATCACTACAACCGAACTCAACCGAAAAGATACTACTATACGAAATCAGGTATGTGTCCATTTCTTTACCTCGACTAATAACCTTTATGCAATAGGTAATTTATCATTTTTGAGATTGCGACTTAGAGCTTTTATAGGGGCTTTGGTGCTATAGTATTGCGTTCACTTTAAACTTTATCTACCTGCACAGGTGGATGAGGTAGAGGTGCGCTTTAAGTATCTAGTTTGCAGTGCGTTCCAACAGTGCGTTCCAACAGAGAAGATGCAGTTTTGTAGAATTTGATGAAAAGCCTACACTTCCAGCCGAAAAACCATGAAAAAAATATATAACAAGCCCGGTCTTATTCAGTTTTGGATTCACTTTCACGGAGCCATGCAGGCACCCTTTTGTATACACCTCGTTTTTGTTAGTGTCTTTCTGTATCCTTTGGTTTCGAGAGTAGAAGTTGTCTGTCTCACAATATGGTCAATATTCGCTTTTCATATCAACGTAATTTACATTATTTTGTTCAGATAGCTATAACATGTTTCATATCCTTTCTGGATAATTGTTTTTTGTTGACACATCATTTTGTTATATTTGTTAGTGTTTGTGTGTTTATTTGTTTTTCCTGTCATGGGTCGTTCCCCATAGTAAAATAATCCAATGGCAGAATTTAACCCACTCATTTTGCACGATTAGTCCATTGAAAGCATGAATGTTTTCATGTTTTGTCTGTTTTGACTTATTCATTTATGTACGTTTTTCTGCATGATAGGCCTAAAACGTAAAATATGCATGCTATCTAAAATTAATCTTAAATTAACAAATTTAGTAATTTTCGTAAATTAATAGTGGAGGACTGTCAGGTAAAAACATTTAGGCCTACATATTTCACAACATAGCTTTTTGTATCATCTTTATTTTTTATTGTCTTGTGTTGTAAGTGATATAGGCCTAGCGGAGTGAAACTGCTCTTTTTTCAGCCTTCTGATATTTAAATTTGACACAAAGCCTATCGTTGATCTCATGACTTTAACATTGCCTGTTTCATAATCAATATAGGTTACTCTCAATTAACAATGTAGGTTAAAAAAACATAAACCCAGAGAAATCAATGTAGGCCTACTGTTTGCAATATACGAGGTCTTTTTTTAATATATCAAAGCAGAACATAACATGAAAACAGCACAAACGTAAGAAAAGGAGCAATGGTAAAACTTTTCTTATTTTAATTAACACAATGTAAAACGCATGCTTAACCCAGCACGGCCAGTCCTTGTGAATTATGCCTCATATTGAAGGTGTAACTCCCTGTCTCCCCCTTTCTCTGCCTCCTCTCCTTCCCCGTCGTCAATGTTCCTTCCACTTACCATCATCCCGATCACTGGCATTATACAGATCAACAATACATTGATCGAGCCCCTTATCGCACATTAGCATAGGTATGAAATGATTTTTTTTGTATATTAGTTGGGTTTTCTATTATTTTCAGTTGTATTTGGTGCCTGATATTTAAACGGGTTCTCCCAGTCAGTCCAGTGTACCCACATTGTTGCTGCCTGTGTTTGGTTGTTAGATATTGAGCCTGCGTGCTGCTGCTGCTGCTGATTCAAGGAGTCGAGTCCATGCGAGCTGCCATCTGATCCACTCTTATCAATGAAGCACGAGATCATGGCGGATGGCCCCAGGTGTAAGAGGCGAAAACAAGCCAATCCAAGAAGGAAAAACGGTAAGAAAACACATGAAAATAACAAACTGTCATTTGCGAAATATGTTTGTTTTGGATCTAAAGCTGTAATGTTGTCACTGTGACTGTAGTTCAGAGGGGCTGGCTGCGAATTGGCAAATGCGTGTTCTGTTCTGCTCTCGTCTCATAGGAAATAAAGGGACACTTCTAACTGGGAAAGAATGCGTAATGTGCCCGTATTGTAGTACTGTACTGTCTATCCTTCATTGTGAAATAAGGAGCACAACATCTTTGCTCATTTCGTAATTTTTACAGAGACGCTTTGACGGAAGTTGTAATAAGTTGAGTGTTTATCGTTGAGCGAAAAGACTGAGTAGCAGTGGGAGGAATTTCAGAAAGTTGCCCTGCCCATATAACGGTTCAGTCGCGAAGTCCCTTATTTCCCAATGGGACAAACCCGTTAGATGAGGACTGATTTTATTTGCAGTTCTGTAGTTGACGTACCTGTAGATTTAGTTGTTTGAGCATTTTTTTCAGCAAGTGTTTGTTCCTTATGGTGCACTTTGCTTAGACTCTCACACTTCTGAGTATTTTATGACATTAATGTAATTCATTTTTATATGTCTAAACGTTATTGGTATGTTTAGTTCTCGCGTTGTACCCAAATGATTTGTTACGTGTGATCTACTTTCTCTCGAAGCATAGTCCCATTTTAGTAGGGAATGATTAGCGTCCCACACCGTTGGCAACTGACAAGAAAATGAAACAGAACATGAGTGGACAAGTCGCTGTGAACAGGCTGCAATAGCTTAGTTTACTAATTTATTATAAACAAATAAGATGGCATGTGCGCTAAGATGGTGATATTGACCGGTGGTGTGTCTCGTGTCATTTATTTTATTATTAGCAATATGAAATGTTTGTGTGGAGCAAATAGCGGTGAAGGATACGTTTGTCAATCTATTGTCAAATGTTTGTCCACCCACCGAACTGTGTTACATGCTAGAGTTATTGAGCCATGTCGTGGACGGATTTTCGTAGGGAATATACGTTTGTCCCTTTCCCCTTTGTAGCCTGTAGACTACAATACACCCGGTGCACAAGTAAATCCAGCATCACCACATGTCTGTGTCCCGAGATCTTTTCTTACACGGGAATGTTGTTGTACAAAGTGGCCTTATCAAATGCGCATACATTTTGCGTATACTTGTGAAATGTCTCCCTTTATGTGGCTCGTTTCCTTATTAAATGTTGTGTATTGATTTCGTACAATCAATACAAGGAGAGTCATTGATGCTTACAAGTGTAGCTTCAAGCTTGTTGTTGTTCTGAATAACAAAAGATAGGAGTGAAAGTAGGTTCCCCTTTTCACTGTAGTTTTTAGGAGATTAAGAATGTTCTGGCCTCTTTTCTTGCCTCTGAGCATCAGTTCCGACCTGTTCTAGTAAACAAAAGTTTGGATTACTTTAAACACTCCATTCAAGTAAGTTATTTCTGACAAACACACACCTGATGATTGATATTTGCATTTGTCAGAAACAAAAATCCCTTCAAATTCCCTCCATGCAACAGCAGCAAGCAGCAAGCAACTTCACACACTATCAATGCAAAATAATTAGCATGTTATTTTAGTAGCTTCCCCCTCAGTGCCAATGTGGTGTGCAGTGTGCACATATTATAGGCTGACTGAGCAAGTAGAAATTCGACATACTTGATTCTATCATATTTTTTGAATATGCCATCATGATCACGGAGTTGTCCCCCTATTTACATTTTCTCTTCATGAGATGCCTTCAATAGCTCTCTCCCTTTGGGAATGTTGTGGTTGAGCTATTCAGACAGAGTGGATTTTATTTTCTCCCCTGGATGCATGGAGAGATGTCATAGGAGCTGAGCTTGTGTGTCTGGCCCATAGATAACACCACTATATAAATGATGATCCTTATCAGGCCGATAGCCTATATACTGAGATTACTTGAATGCAGTAAACAAGATAAAACATTTTTTTATTTTTTATTGACCATCAATTGAAATATTTTTAATATTGATAGATTGATGATATAAATGATTTATTTAGGATATTGGGTAGAAAAATAAATGATTTTATGCATGACAGCTTGTCATGTTTTCCAGAAGACATTTATCTGTAGTTATAGAATATTTTTGAGTAGGATTTCAACATTTTGATTCATATTTATAGATAATTCTAAAGCCAGTATTCTGACCTTAGCGTGAGATTCTGGAATTCCAGGTTAAATTATTCAGATTAGGTTATTTGGTCACATTATAGTAGGTAATAATGTTTTTTCTAGCCATGCATGGTGTATTTGGCTTCACTGTTTGTTGATAACACACCTTTGGCGTGTGATTCTATAGGCCCACATATGATACTATATATACCTATCACATCCAAAGCTAAAGAGTGTAAAGTCACTCTCACAGTTCGGTGCAACTTGATATTGGCAACCCTGCAGTTTGTTGCAGTTTTCTCTCTGCCTGCATACCCAGGTGTTGCAAGTCAGACCCAGCTGTGGGGGTCTACCTCGCTGTGTGTTTGTAAGTACAGCTGGCAAAGTGCTCCACAAACCTTTTCCCTTGTAACTTGATTAATCAACCAATGCTGTTAAAAATGAGTACTTTTGAATGGCACACTTTCAGTTTCCACACTTTTATTGCTCTCTCGGTATGGGTAAAGAGAAATGCACTATGGGAATGACATACAGTGGTACTGATCAGTATCTCTCGCGCATCTATTTTGTTTACGTTCAACTCTGGAGTAATGTTGGAGTTGTGTGTGTTATGTGTTTTTGCCTGTATTGGGTGTGCCATTTTATGAGGTGGTACATAAAATGATCCCACTTTTTCAGGAGAAGTTTAAAATGTAAAGGTAGCAATTCTGTTTTCCCAAAGGTCTGTTTTTCTGATATTTCCTGTAATACAATACAAAGACCTGTACATTTTCAATCAACAGAAAGCCTCTCCATAGATGTTCCCATGCTCCAGAATATATTGATTACATAATTGAAGGTATAAAAAAAGAAGAAGCTGTCCAGCTTCTCTCTCTGTCTCTCTCTCTCTGGCTCCAATAGTTTAATACAATGCTGTGAATGTGACTATAAAAGCCTGTGTGCATTCACGCTATAGATATAAAGGAGTCCTACTAATTCTTTAGCCTCAGCCCTGCTTTCAGCCCAAACAATGGCAGATTCCTTCCAGTCTAAACATTTTGTCCATCTCTATTATTCATTTGCTTTTAAGGTGCATTTGCTCCCCGGTCGAAGAGAATCTCCCCTTCCCTTCCCTTCCCTTTTCTTTCTTCCCTTTTCACAAATTCCTCCTCTTCCCAAGGTAGGCACTATTTTGTTGCTGTCACAGGGAAAAGGAGGGCAGGTTCGCTAGCGCTCACGGACAATTGATTGTCAGTCGTAATGTGTTTCATTTACATGTTTATAACGTCAATAGTGCTGGGGCGTCCACTGTACCATTCATGCTGCCATTCCCACAAGGGTGCAATTGTCTAAGCAGCCAAAGCTAGTCACCTTTTCTGATGGCTTTTTCACTCGCTCAAAAATGGAAAGGGTGATGTTGCCGTGGTGCATCAGTGTTTAGAAAATGATTATTTTGTTTAAGCAAGTGAAATAATTACTGCAGATATTACGAGCCAGCAAGAAATAATCTCCCTTCGGCAGGGGGCTGCACTGTTCGCATGGCAGCATTGACAGTGGTGAGGCATGTGGTGTCCAGATAGACTCACAGAGAACAGGGTTTTTAGAAAAGCTATTTCATATGATGAGATATTATTAGATTGTTTACTTTAGACTCATAGACTGATGGTATCTGGTAATGATAGATACAGCATGTTGAGGATGTGTGTTTTTGTGCACTGTTCCAAAACAACATCCTGATCCTGATTTCTGGTATGTTGTAATGCGAGACCTTTGTTGCCCTTTTCACCCTTTTCAAGCAGATACAGTTTGGTTGATGCATCACTGTAGTTTGATGTTTTTCATTTTTTATCAAACAGGGGTCATCATAAGCTAAATATATCCATCTGCTCAGAGTACTACAATCGGACGTACACCACTGAACACACGGGATCTCTCTACCTGTTCGATTTCAGAACTTCCAGAATAATTAAAAAACCCATATGCATTCCATTTCCTGTGTGGTGACTTTCGACTTAGTAAATGTTTTAGTCCATTCAAAACTACATAGATGTTTGTATTACCTCCTTAATATCACATTCAGCCACAAACCCATTTTGTGTTTGCTGTGACAAACCAGATTCAAGCCAGTATCAGATGATTATGAATCTGACGGAACACTAATCACCATCTCCACAGTCGGACAACGATACCTAACTTTATCCCAAAACAGTTAGTCAGTTTTTTCTTAAAATTCTTTCCCATTATATTTTTTTGTTTTGGGTTCTATTTTTTTTTCTCCCTCTCTGGCTTGTGAAGATATTTTCGCCTAACGGGGAGAACACACAGGCACCGTTTGCTGAACCCCTGACACCACGGTCTTTGGAATGCCTTAGGTATGATTTCACTTTCGCTCACATCAATGCTGACCTGAATGTCTTTCATATCTGATCCGCCGTGTCTCTCCCAGTAAACATCCCCCGAGGGGAGAACAAAGAAAGGAGCTCTTCTTCTTCTTAATCACAATTCAGCCCTTTCACCGCCAGCAGGCTACATTTGCATTCAGCATCAGAAAGGCCGAGATGAAAAGGGGAAAAAGGAGAGCAAGAGAGGGGAGCAAAAGCAAAAAAAAAGAAGAAGCAAAAAAAGGCAGAAGGGTGGGTGGTGAGCAAAATAACGTAGGTGTTTGTGGCTGTTTGTTGGGCGTCCCCTGGTTACTAGCCTAATATAGCTCCTACTCTACCGGGGTAGGCCTGGCCCTCCTGACAGTCAGATAGTGTTACGAGATGGCATGCCTGTACTATTCATGGACACTCACTCTCACAAAAAAAAAAAATAGTAAATGTGTCTGAGACGGATCAGATTCTAACTTAAGAAGTCTATACTAGCTAGGAGCAGGTGTGTTTAGACACAATGGCTTTTTTTGTGTGTGTTTTTTTCTTCCATTTTGAAAAAAGAAATGGGGAGCGACGCAGTGCTTATGTCTTCATAAGACTGTTATTTGTCAAATTGCATTCTCACATGATATTGTAGGGATTCCTTGTGGATGTGTGTTTGTATGTCACTAGAAGAACAGGTGTGTCAGAGGTCAATAGGAGAGACTATTTCTGGAGTTGATGCATTGTGATCTCTCAAAGTATCATGTTAGTTGATACACTATGCTGGGTTTACTGGGAAAAGTTTAGTAGTTGTGTTATGAGATGAAAATAAAAATCAATTCAAACAGTGTTGCCATTTTTGTTTATTTTTACTATATAGCTCAGTACTCTCTCTACTTTAAGATTAGATTCCCCCCCCCTAGAAATCTGAACTAAAGATTAACTGCATGCCTCCACTCTTCTCTTAAGTTGGTTGGCAAGATATCTTTATTGTGTAGTGAGATCTATTTCTTCTCTCTCTCAATCAGACTAAAGAATCATGTATGCAAATCCATTGCCAAGCTAAGAAAAGGGGGGATGCTTCAGCCTACAACTTTAAATGCATCATGTGATATGAATTCCAGATTCTTTTTTTTTCCTTTTCAACCAGAACTTTTTGTTAAGAAAAAAAAGGATTATCAGTACACCTTCCCCCCTTCCCAAACTGGCCGGGATTTAGACAGATTTACTTCAGCAAACACCTTTGGACACTGGGGGAAAGTAGGAGTCTGTTTGCAAAAGAAGTCTTTTGTTCCGAGAGGTGCAGGGATAATGCTTTACTAGGCAGGCGTGATATTAACCCATGCTTCGATGCCAGGGAAAGTGGTTAACTCTTTGTGAACACACTCTTTACTTGGCCAATTCAGATTTCTGCTCTTCTCATGAATGGAACATTTTCTCATCTCTGTTGAAAACTTTCCCTCTCTCCCTTCCGATGACTTCTTCTTATTTCAGTTTTCCAAAGTAAAGAGTTGAATGTGACTCCAAAGTCAGGACAGCCTGTTCCATGTTCTGCTCTGTATTGCTTGTGGAAAAGCTGCCAGATCTTGGATAGGGGACTCGCTTGGCTTTATAGAATACCCAACCCATCATTATAGCTGAAATTCCTTCGCTCTGCAATAGCTTGAGCTCTAGTTGCTGTTCTGCTGTCCATGTCTTCTGTGCTACTGCTGAGGACCACAGAATGTAAGTAGTACTGCTGAGTTTCTTGCGTCATCAGTGACTAAAAAAATGCATGAATCATAACCAATGAGAAGGCAGTCCTCAAGCCCCTTGGCTTAATATGTTGATTTAATGTCTCAATATTCATAATGCTTAAAGCGAATAGACATTTGAATAGACAAAGCGATAATGTTTTGATGAGGCTTAAGTCTTAAGTTTGACTTGTTTTGAGACCCGGTTCACTTTATCCACCTCTAATTCTTTGTCCTGTGCTGGATCATATCATGCTATATTTGGTTTTGTGTGTGTTGTCAGTAGTTCAGGTTGTGTGTGTGTGTGAGGACTTTAGCGACTCACGGGTGTGAAAGATTGAATGATGGAGGAGAAGTGACAGAATTAAAGGTGTTTGCGGCGCCTGTTCCGCCGTGACTCGTCCTCTAAGCCTGTCTCTGTCACCGTCCTCTTGTGATTTGACAGTTCATATCCACTCCCCTGTAAGGTGATGTACGCCTGAACTATGTCACGGAACTCACACACAAGTGAAGTTGGAACATATTCAGTCGAATGTCTTTCTTTCTTTCTTTCTTTCTTTCTTTCTTTCTTTCTTTCTTTCTTTCTTTCTTTCTTTCTTTCTTTCTTTCTTTCTTTCTTTCTTTCTTTCTTTCTTTCTTTCTTTCTTTCTTTCTTTCTTTCTCTTCTTTCGTTCGTTGGCTCTTTTTCTTTTTTTCTGTGTGTGATACGGACACAAGGCAAACACTGAAATTGAAACTTCAGTGGACTGGCAAATAATTGCATGCATTTGGACTTTTCATTTATATGTGTACTTTCTTATCCTAAGCCCACAATGTTTTATGCATTGGGTAAGAAAAATACATTTTAGAAAAATATCATGCCTCATTTGACATTTTCTCAAGTGAAAATGCAAAGTCTTTATTCAGCCCATCCATTCGGTTCCCATCCCGCTGTTTGCACACATCTAGTTGTTTACAATGGCTTGCGTTTGATTTTCAAAATGTTCCACGTGTCAACTTTCCTATTTGCAAGGTACACTTGGTATGACTCACGACAGGTTGCATAGTAGGTGTGAAGTAACATTTAGATTTCTTAATGAAACAAATGGCAAGTTTAAAGGCACTCTATTTTGTACATATAATCTTCAAAATGACACTTCTAGAATATTTCATTATGATATATTGCATGTGACTTACAGTCGGCATAATACACAGGAACTCGTAGGCTGACAGTTCTAGCAATACACCGTCTGTGCTTCAAGAAAAATACAATGTAAATCACAATGTAAATCTCCCATCCTTCAAGATGATTAGAATTGCTGATTTTCCTCTTACAATATGCATCTGTATTTTCCTCATGAGTGAGTAAGTATAGAGTCCACATGCATGACATTTGTGGCTGCTCCACATCCCCCATAGCCTAAACAGCATGTATTCCGCAAGTTCAATAATGACTGTATTATGGCCTATAGAAATATTGGTGTGCTAGTGGTAATAACTAAGAGTATAGCACTCTATAATGCTGTCGGGGATGGGGAGGAGTCTACTAAAAAGCTAAAAAGGAAGGTAGCAACACTAGTTGTGAGGAAAATAAAAGGCCCTTTATCTCATTAGATGGCTTTTGATGGGGTTGGTAAGGTATGAATGGCACTGTATTTCTCTGTCTAACCAGACACATGCACGCACGCACGCACGCAAATGAACACGCACACGAACACACACACACACACTCTTTGATGTATGTTTGATTGTCGGGTGAAAGAGCACTTCTGGCAAGGTCATGGACACATGGGACAATCAATAAGAGATTGTTAGATTAAGGTATCATGACATTTGGAAATGTAAGACTTTTTCACATATGAGTCAATGCATTTTACACTGTTATACTATTACCCTTAATAAGACCTAATAGAACATGTTGCCTCATTCCAGGTCATTTCCTTTCATGTGTTTGAATCATGTAGAAGCCAAGTCACCTAGAGAGATTTTCTCCTTTCCTACCTTTGCCTGGTTGAAATGGAGAAGGTCATGTCTGTCTTGATTAAGGACGTACTGGGTCCGCGTTGAATATTATGCAAGTAAACTGTGCCACTGTTATTTCTATACAATTGCAGTTGATTGCTGTGCAGATTCAGTCATTTGTAGCACTCCATTTTTGTCACTTTAAACGCTTTCATCTTATCGTTTGATCAAATGAGCTCTTAACCGAATGTTGCAGCAATAGAGGAAATTGTATGAAATTACATTTCCCCTTGTTATTCAAACATACATTTAACCTTTGGTAAAAGTGAGCCAAGGAGAGAAAGAAAAAAGAAAGCACACACCTCCCCTTTAAATGTCATCGGTAGTAAGGACATGTGTAAAGATAGTGTGTGAACCAGTCTGGCCTTGTAAAAACTCAGAGGTGAATTCTCGTGTTAATAGGTTCTGACTGGCGATGGAGCCCCCGCTGAACGGCCTGCGTCCCACCGCTGTCAAACACCAATGTCAAACAAACACCTCCTCAGGTAGCTGGAGGATAATCACACCGACAGGCCTGTCCTCAGCCTTTCTGACACACAGGACCAGAGCCATGGGGTGGCGGCAGGGGCAGGGGAAAAGGGCTGGGGTTGAGGGCTAGGGTATAATGCTGGGGTATGGGTAGAGGGCTAAGGTTAGGGTTGGGGCTAGGGTTGGGGCTGGGTTAGGGGTAGAGGGTTTGGGCAGGGGTAGAGGGCTAAGGTTAGGGTTGGGGCTGGGGCTGGGGTTGGGGCTGGGGCTGGGTTAGGGGTAGAGGGTTTGGGCAGGGGTAGAGGGCTAAGGTTAGGGTTGGGGCTGGGGCTGGGGTTGGGGCTGAGGCTGGGACTAGTTGTGGCTAAGAAAAGGCCTGGGCTGACTCGGTGCCTAGACTACCCTAGCCTCTACCTGCTCTATCACTGACTGTTTACACTCTGTGAGGCCAGGCTAGACCCCAGCCATCAGTAATTACGGGCTACTCCCTGCTTTCCTACCCAAGGGAAGATTCACTCTTATCACTCCAGCGTCTTGCTCCAACATTCCTGAGATAAATTCTCCATCACTTTGTTATTCTTACTACTTAGGGGTATTAGAATTAGCATGCCCATCAAAGCAGACCCTGTACTTTCCTTCTCTCCACGGCCATATCAGTGGTCGTACATTACGCCCGGGATGCGCCATTGGCAGCAGCATAGTTTAATAATGTACAGGCAGAGTCGTATCGAACTGAGCCACTGACATCAAAGGGAGTCAGGATGATGAAGTAATGTAAATATATGGCTGGCAGCGCGACAGTTAGGTTAGAGCCACACAGGTACTTAGTCTTGTGAATTAAAGGATTAATAAAATTGCACTTCACGGTCCAGGTACCTGGTTGCATCAGTGCTTTGTTAAGAAAATGTGTAGGAGGAGAAAGTCTGTCAATATTCTGTCTGTTTTCATTCAAATGGCAGGGACATGTAGAGAGGTGGTGAGGTAGAGGGAGAGAGAGAGTGAGAGAAAGTTAGAAAGGTAGAGAGAGAGAGAGAGAGATAGAGAACATGAGAGTGTGTTTTCCCACACAGTCATTTCCCTGTATGTATTCTAATATTGAATGGGTCTGGGATATTCTAGCATCTCAACGTGCCGAGTAGGCTACCTTATAAACTGGCAATCACAGGATCTCTAATGTTATTACTTTTCATAATTAGTTACAGCAACACTCGTTCCATACTGCCGGAAAGGAATATTCCTTAGTAATTAAAGTCATGAAATATTCAGTTATGCCTACCTTTTCAGCAGTCTCGCAAATGAGGCAGCCATTTTTAATGTCCACACTGCCTCTGATTTTATTATAATGGCAGCTTGGCACATCTGCAATTAGTACTTCTACTGACAGTTACCATTTCTGAGGAGCGGTAAAAGGCAACGAGGGGACGCAGCGCTGGGCGCTATTACATGTGCACCAAAAGCCTCTCTCTCTCTCTCTCTCTCTCTCTCTCTCTCTCTCTCTCTCTCTCTCTCTCTCTCTCTCTCTCTCTCTCTCTCTCTCTCTCTCTCTCTCTCTCTCTCTCTCTCTCTCTCTCTCTCTCTCTCTCTCTCTCTCTCTCTCTCTCTCTCTCTCTCTCTCTCTTTAACCTTGTTGTGTTTTTTTCTTCCTCCGACGCAGAGGTTACCTTTTCCCAACGGTGCAAAATTGACTTGACATAACTGTTCATCAGTTTCAGGATTCTCCCCTGAGGTATTTGCATCAAATCAGCTCAGTCAAGCTTCAAGTTGAAATTGGCAGGCCAGAACCTGACAGCCAGGGTAGGGACCGGGGAAAGAGACAGCGAACTGACAGTGGCAGGGCGGGATGGTGAGACAAATCTCTCCCTGGCTGGCCAGGGTGGAGGAGAGGAGCGAGAGAAAAGGGCCCTGAGCGAGCTAGGTCACAGGGGTAATGGGCACAAAGTTAGGCGGATGAAGGGATGAGTAGGCCTTTTTTCTCTAGCTTTTTCTTCCATTTTTCTCTGCTTCCGAATCTCTGTGGTAATGGCCACCTTTAGTGTTGTCTTTTATTGGGTTTTGGGGGGATGGATATGAGGACAAGCATTTGTTGTTTGGCTGGAATACTGACTTGGAAAAATTGGTTTAGTGCAATGGATGATATTGATGAGGATTAAAACCACTCAGTGAGTGAGTGCAATGGTGGATATTGAGCGTCAGGCTTTCAGAGTTACTCTGTGCATCAGAAAAAGTTGGACACTCACACGCATGCATGCACAGACGCACGTGCATGTGCACGCGCAAACACACATACACACACACACACACACAGAGAGAGAGAGAGAGAGAGAGAGAGAGAGAGAGAGAGAGAGAGAGAGAGAGAGAGAGAGAGAGAGAGAGAGAGAGAACAAATGCAATTGAGTTACATAGGAGTGGGCTGCAGCAGGACATGTACTGTTATCTTCTTGAATTCCTCTCCTTTATACCCCTTAGAGAAATCGAGATAAGGATTTGTTTGATGAAACTTTTAGTGATTCTTCGCTGCTCCAATTCTGTCTCTGCGACGTCACATAGCAGTACGAAAATTCTGCTGTAAAATGTTTCAAATCCCCTAAGGAGCAAGAGTTGAAAGCCTCTTAACATATATTCTTATTAAAGGGGAAGTCAGAGATCTGGGTGACTATCATTGTTTCCTGTATTCATCTTTGCTCTCTTTTTTATCTTTCCTACGCACACATGCTTAAAATGTATTTGCCCCTTTAACAGCCGTAGAGCCTGGGAGAAGTATGACACTTTCTCACATATATTTTTTTCAATCTCTCTTTCTTGCTCTCTCTCTCCATCTCTCCCCTCTCTCTCGCTCTCTCTCACTCCCCCTCTCTCTGTGAGCTTTGCATGTGACAGGCAGGGCCTGACGGGTTGATGGCCGTTCGACAGGCAGCATTGAGTCAAAGTGGTGTGACGGCAGAGTTTTGTTAAGCTGGGAACAAAGGCATGGAGATGCCGGCCTGGTATTGTCTGCGTGCATATGGGCCTTGTCACAGTTCCTCAGGATTTTATGCTCTGTTTACTCCTAGCCATCACCACTAATATTCAGAAAGGGTTGCCTCTTTTCTCCAAAGATATGATTATATATATACCAAATTTTGCTGTGAATCTCTTGAGGTGCTCTTGGAAAGTCAGAAGAGGAGAGACTCATAAATATTATATTTTTTGGTGTTGATGTATGCTCAAAAGTTCTGTGTTTACTGCATAGTGTATATGGGTTATTTTCATGACCAGTATTACGGATTTTGTTGTTGTTTTTTGGAATTACACACTGTGCTCAAACTCTCACGCAAACCAGTTTTCAAAACCCATACAAAAGCAACGAATTATAGTTGCATGCACATACTGTACCCCCCTATTTCATACTGAAGTTTTGTTCATAGAGAAGCTTCACTGCACTGCCTGTGGCTGCAGGACTCCGATGCCTCCCCTCCCCTCTCTCCTCCTCTTTATGGTCTCTGCTCAAACTGAAAGCTGTTTGCAGTGAGATTAGTGAAGGGGAGGGGGAGGCAGGCAGCCAGCTGGGGGAAGGTAGACAGGGGAAGGGGGAAAAGATGTCCGGTAGCAGACCATGCTAGCCAGGTCAGGGTGAAAGGCCTGTAGGCCCCAAGCCATCAGCCATGCCATATATCTCATCTCCTCATCAAATGTGGACAGTAATGTGGACAGTCCTCTGGTCTCTAATGGGTCAGTTGGTTCCACCATTAAAGCCATGACAGTGTGTGTATCTGAGTCAGGTCAATCTAATTCACCTCTGTGCCAAACACATCCGCCTTATAGGTACATCTCTATATCAGTTGAGTTTGTTAGCCAACAAATGCTTTTAGCAAAAGAAACAATACCATTTTAGGGGAATTTGCTATGTTGATGTATTTTAGTGTTTATTGTGGCAGTGCTTGTGACATTAATATAAAAGCAAGTTCCTGAGAACACAGCCTGTAAAAGTCCTCTAAGACACCAGTCTTCTTCAAACCCAATGATATTTTCATGAGCCAGTAAAGATTATGAGTCCATTCTTGTAGTACCCATCTGTGCTTTCATTTGCAACTGTCTGCTCAATTGTAAAAGGGGAGTGAAGGGGGAGAGTGACTTTCATTTAGTTAAATAGTTGGATAAGGTCGATGGAGGTAAAGATGTAGTTAAGTTTTTCTTTTATTTTTCTTCTTGAGAGGATGAGTGTACAGAGATGCCACAATGTGTACAAACATTAGGTGTTGGGCATGATACTGTGTAAGTACATCAGAAGCAGGGGTACCTAGCTTCTGCTTGTCAAAATTAAGTTTTACCCCAAACACGTATTGGCGGCAATTACAGGGTTAAACAAAATTAAACAATCTGTAAACAGATGAACTCAGTCTGTCTATCCAAATGTTTTTTTGTCGCAAAACAATTACAAAATTACAGTAGATAAAAATTGTTCACCGCCTGTATTTATGCAATCAACACAACGAAGAAACAAAACAATTTAATGTGGGAAAATCATCATTCATCTGCATTATAATTGCTTCTTTTTCACATCTACACTGTGGTTAATTAAAATTGTGATTAAATGCGGCTGCGTTGCCTAAGATGTCTTCCCCCCCTAAACAGGTGGTACAGAATGTAAAAGTAAAGAGAAAAACGTAATTAGCATTGGAAATTGAGAAATTGCCTGCAAGAATCGGTGTTAATTTCAGTCACTGATGAGGTAATTTATAAAAGGAGCAGCACTGCGGAGACTGTGCAAACTGAGATTGCCATCCTCCTCCTGTCTGCTCTTCTCTGTTCCCAGCATGCAGGTGAAACTGTTTGCAAAACATTGAACCTATTTCGAATTCAGTCTTCGTTAGCATCACTTTGGCAATTCCTCTCGGCTGCTACTGATAAAATAAACACCAGAGATAGGAACATGTGGCATTTGAAAGGTCTTTTAAGTGTTTTTCCCAGATAAATCCATCAGAAAAGCATAAGCAGTGCCAAGGAATAAGGTAATGTGTGTGTGTCATTAGGATAATGGAAGACTTGTCCAGTTGTAAAAACAATGAGTTCTCTCCATTGTCCGGTTCCATCCAACAGTTTCTTAGCAGCACTGCACATTGGGATGGAACTCTTTGGTCAGGTTCCAGAACCACTTGGTTTGGTTCCAGAACTCTACGGTCAGGTTCCAGAACCACTCGGTTTGGTTCCAGAACTCTACGGTCAGGTTCTTTGCCTCAGTTACGACCTCAGTCAGATTTTCCAGAGAAATCTGTAGAAGGAGCAGACTACAGGCTAGCTACTGATGGCCTGTACTTCTGAATATGTTGTATGTTTATTAACTAAGTGTTTAACACTTGACTGACCTTGTGACATCAGCACTGACATGAGAGGGATATAAAATGTAACATGATGTCCCCCACAATATCACTTTTTGATTGTGGTGTTTTAGATATTGTTTTGTGATATGACACAAGTTTTTCTGTTTGGGATATTGGCAACATTTACTCAGGTGTGGCTAAGTATGTGCCTTTAGATCCCTAGCACATCAATCTCTAGCCCTCACAACACACACCTCCCTCCCTTCACTCTCCATCCTCCGGTGCACTCAGCGAGCCATAAAGCTCCCCAACTTTTACAGCTATGTGACAAATTGTTGTGCTTTTCCTCATGTTTGACATCCTTGCTGGGATTGTTTGTTGTATTTTTTGTTTGGCTGCATCCTGAGACCCAAAGGTGGCTGCTACTGTACAGCATGTCAAATGTGGTTAACATGCAGCCATTTATCTTTAAAGCCCCTTGCGCACAATGGCTGGGGTGTGCACGGCTGATTGTGAGGAGAGAGCAGTGAGCTTCCGAGCAAGAAAGGCAGAAAGTGCTTCCTTTCATATGTGCTGCACCACCTCCCTCCTCTCCCTCCTTCCGTCCTCCTCACTCTTCTTCACAGAATATCCCTTCATTATTATTTTATTTTATTATTTTCAGAGTCACTCTGCTGAACAGGTCAGGCAGTATCTGGCAAGATATTTCAGAATTTTGTGAACCTTCACCAGACAGATTGTTCAGTGCAAGTGTAGTGTAACTGAGCCGCTTGTTGCCCGCTGGAGTGTGGCAAATAAGATTCAGGACACATTTTTTTCTGCTTCTTTTTTTTTTAACTTCAAGAATTTAAGATAGCAACACAGATTTGTAGTGGCTGGAGATGGGGTGGGAGGGAGTGGGCTTATCCTGTCATATTATGCCTAGCTACCTTGCCTTGGTACAGGTCATCCCATATCTGTCTTGACACCGGGTAATGTAGGTTCAACGTTTTACAACCTCGGATGTTTCCCACCTTCTGTTTTTGATCCGTGACAGAGCGGTGGTGAAAATGGATGCAAAGGAATACAGTATAGTCATTTTTCATACAGTGTTCAAAGCAAAGTAATAAAGAGATTGATGTTAAATGTTTAGAGGGTATATTGGCACATATTGAGGAAATTGTATGGTGTGATTGAGAAAAAAATATCCCTGTCAGTTTATTGGATGTTTTATTTGCTGTGTCATAGAGTAGTATTAACTTGTTGTGAGCAGATAAAGATGAGACATTATTATTGTATTCAGTTTTTTCTAGGCGGGCGGCAAGACAGGGTACGCGGGGAGGGAATGTTGAATGGGATCTATTAAGGTGGGTATGCCTCCCTTACTCATATGTAAAGAGAAGAGGGAGAGGGCTTCTTTCTCCTATTCCCCTAAACCCTAAGGGAGTAACTCTTCTTCAGTGCATAAGATACAGTGAGAAAACAATCCCTAATATCAGGGAAAACCTCTAGTTTGTTTATGTGCGCTTAATGTGAGTCTGTCCGCCTGGGAACCGCCGCAAATGGGAGAAGTATGCGTGGATTTCACAGGTAACGGGATTACGTGGGCACATAATTGATCCATTTGGGGGGAAAATGACAGCGCTCTAAAGAGGGCTAGGCTTTGGAAATGGAGTTTATGAAACAGGCATTCGTAAATTCAAAGGAATCAATACGTCAATTTTATTACGTCTCCAGGCCAGATGGGCTTTAAAGGCACAGTGTCTCCGCTATTTGTATCTTTGTGTCTGTGTCTCTCAGTGTGTCACAAAGGTCCTCAGTGGCCATTTTGTTGTTGATATTTTACTATAGGGTGGGGGGAAGCCAGGTCACCGTGGGATCCAATATCCCTGGCCGAGCACATACATCCGGCGAAATATGTTTGTCAATGCAGTTGTTGACTTATGACTATTATTCTTAAGAAGAAGCCATTTAGTAAGACTGGCAAGAACAAGAAAGTATTTTCAAAGCTTGCTCGCCCATAGTCATCCATTTATAAGGTGAGGAAAGTCGATTAACAGCATTCTGCATTTTCATCACAAAAATATTCACATTAAATTTAAATACAAATGAACAAACAGCATCCCAGCTAGGAGAGATTTAATTACCCAACCCACTATAATGCAAATTAATAATGCAGTAAAGACTGATGCAAACGGAGAGAAATATAAGGCCATAGATGTTTTCTTAACTGGAAAAGAGCGGCGAAAAACAGGCTCCAAATCTCATCATGTCTAGGATGCTGGCTTGCCTGCTCTCATTCCATGCAGGTGGGAGAAAACCAGAGGAAAAATAAAAAATAATGAGAGAGAGAGAAAAAAAAACCGATGCATAATTATGAGTCCTAGTTTTCTTGGCGTTTGTAATGCGCTCTCTCCTCTCTCCTCTCGCTCTATCCACCATTATAGTAGTTCATTTCGCAGTAAAGTAAATAAGAAGTTGGTGATGCTTGCCTTTTTAATTCCATTTTCCTCCTTTTTTTTGTTCTGTTCACTGACTGACATCTGCTATCAATGCTAAGCAGGTGTTTCTGTGTAAACAGACGTGCCCTGTTTGTGTTGCGCCATCCTCGCTACTGTGCACCCAAATGAGCAACGTGATTAAGAATCCTGTAAATTTTTGAAAGGAAACGGATGGCTGCCCGGCTAGAACATAATTACACCGCTCCGACATCCGCAGCTCACCGCCGAACGAAGCCAGAGCCAAAGAACAGCACCAAAATTAATAATATATAATAGCATCTTTCTTGTAATTCATAAATGAAATAAAGTGAAGGGGAGTATCTGCTGATAAGGTTTTTTGGATGGAAGGAGAAGGAAGAAGGAGGAGGGGGGTAATTTTCTGAGATTGAGTGAAGATTATAGTCTCAGTGATGCGTAACTCAGCCCAGGCATGTTTAGAAGAGCTTGAAAGACCATTTTTTACTTTTGCACAGTTCTTTCAGCTCATTTATTTACCAAATGAGGCCTCCAAGAAACGTTCTCTTCTGTTTCATCATTAGGGATCTTTATTAGTGCTATTTGATCATCCATGCTACTAAAATGGACGATTTGGCTCTGAAGATTCAGCTTCCATTCCAGTCAACCTTCTGTCTGTAGAGTTATCATGTGATGTAGCCATGGTAATGCATACCGGTGAAATGGCTGCTTTTGTTGTTGTTTTCTCTTTTCATCCAATCAGAGACAGGCAGCATACATGTCACTATAGAAGCCACTAAACTGAAGCAAAGTGAAACAAGAAAAGCTGTTAAGAAAAAAGAAAGAAAGTGAGGAAGAGGAACATCCCCCAACAATTCTTGGGATGTTATTTGTCATTTCTTACACTTTGGCTTTTTGTATTTCCCATCTCATTGTTGGTCATGCTCTGTGTTAGCACATCTTCCAGTGATAAACATCACTTTCCCCACAATGCCAACCTCTCTGAAGGAGTGAAAACAGATCACAATCGCAGGTTAATCTAGGGAAAAGGACACGAAACTGACAAACGGTAGAAAATGATATACTTGTGGGGAAAGATTGAGCATAGCAGTTGTTCGAAAGTGGGTAGGGACGGTATAACATCTTGAAATTCAACTTAATTCGAAATATACCATTGATAAAACGGCATGACTGATAGGCCGATGTTCTGGGAACAAATGTAGTGTGCTCGATTCTTCATGCTGATTTTTTTCTTGGACTGAGTGAATAAAGGGAGTCTAAAAAAATGAATTCTGTCACAGGAGATGTTGCATCTGAAATGTGTTGGAGCAGTTTCTCGGGTGGGTTCAAATGGTCACTTCTCTGGGACGAGAGGGAAATGAAGGTAGCTTGACACACTGACAGATTGAAAACCTTGCAGGGGCAATGTTGACAATTATCCAGTTTTTTTCTTGTTGGAAGCAAAGCTGCACTCCCTTTTACATTCCATTTTCTCCTGATAATACAAGGTAACTACGATATCATATATTTAGCATTGCCAATACACAAGATACCACTACAGCATATTCAAAGGATCCCATTGAAGTGCCCATTGTAGTACCTTGTATTTGTAATCTATTATCAGTTGGATGCCATATTTATTTACAGTGTGAGTCCAACTTCCACCTCTGGCTAAATGCTAACTAACCTTCCTTCTTGGTAAGTGTAATCTCCTTGGTCAGTGGTCAGTGGAAGTGTTATGGTTGTGAAAGGTGTCTCCCTGGAAGCACACTTGTAAGGGAGCCTTCACTTGCTCACTTCTATTATTTCCCCTTTAATCAGAGGCCTGAGATTACATCCTCCATCCTCCCTTTCGGAAACATGATAATTACACTCCTCTGTGAACACAGAACCCTGTCCTGTCTGACGTTGTTGGCTCTCTGTGAGACTGGGAGGGACAGGCCCAGATGCTGACAATTATGTTTGAGAAATACACGTACACTATACACACACACAGGCGGCTTTAGGACCTTTCCCCGTGTCACATCTAGTATGTAACATCTCAAATGTAGTTGTATTAGATTTGGTTTGGTTTTCAACTAATTCTGATATTTGTATAGGCATCAGCATCACTACTTATATTGCAATATGACAAATACAGTTGGATTCACTGAGCTGGGATCTTTTGGTGCTATCCTTTCTCAAGAACTGTCCTTACATAAAGGAGGACCTGTAGTGATAGAGTATTAATATATATATATATATATATATATATATATATATATAAACCCTCTCTTTTGTCCTGGTTGAATTGAGATTACTCCTTGTTTACCTCAGCCAGCTGCTGTGAGATGATTTGCGCAGGTCGCGGTCACCACAAGCTACTCTGAGGACAATTTGCTGAATCAAGAGGGTGATTGTGTCTGGTGCCAGTCAGTCGCAATTAAGGACAGGATCAGGGGTAGGCGGCAGGCCCCAGGCCCCCAAGCCCCTCTGCCTGTCGTATCTTATGGCTCCGGCCCCATACAAACCAGCTCACCTGAACATAATCGCCCCAACAGCCAGCGCAATGCAAATGAGTCCTGAGGTTAGCGTGGGAAAAGAAGCAGCGTCGCAGAGAGCTAGGTGACCCACTAGGCAGGGGGTCTGCCTCAGGAGAGGCCTTTGTTTCTGGACTGCCCACGTTAAAAATAGTCCCCCTTCTTTAGTCTGGCTGGCCAATGCAATGCAGGCAGGAAGGAAAAAAAGTTGGTGATATATGGTTTGTTTAACAAAAGGAGGGATGTGTGTGCTGATTTGTGTGTGTGTGGGTTGGGTGGGTGTGTGGATGGATGGAGGGGAGAATATTGCCTCAGTTCAGGTTGTTTCTTTTAAGATGATATTTAGTGTAAGAATCACACTGGGACCTAAGATCAGAAATAAGGCCCTGGTCTCCTTTTTCAGTCTCAGTATATTCAATAGTGACTGCCAAGCCAGATGGACAATTGAGGACGTTTGGATGAAACGAGGCTGTAAACAGAGACTCCTGTTTGACACTAAATCTAGGTTAAATGCAAATTGAGCAGGAGTACCAGACAGCAATAATGAACATGTTACTTACAGTATAGTGAACCAGAAGGAGTTATGAAGAGATGGGATTTTCTGCATTTACCCATTAAATCAATCTATAGGACAACAAATGACTATAATACATGAAATAGTGTCTTTGACAAAAACAATTACTCACACTTACTATTAAGGAATGATATCCAAAATAATTCACACTTACTATTAAGGAATAATATCAAACATAACTCACACTTGCTCTTCCAAGTGCCATGCTCATTTGACAAAGCTAAGAGGTCATTGTAAGGAATGAGCTAAATGTACAATGTCTATTTAGACCTGTATGGTGTCATCACCTATCATGACCTTACTACATAACCTACAATGACTATCTCTTGTTGTGTGCCTTTCTGTATCACAGTAGTCAATACAATATTGTGTAGCATCATTTATTCCTTATTTCTAAAGGAAAGTGTTCATTATTTTTGTCTCAATAACATGACCTATGACCCTAAATTAATCAATGTTTTTTTCTTCTTTTTTTCTCGGTGCTGTCCAATTTGCTGTGGTGTGCGTTCATCAAGAAGCAGGTAAGCACTGTGAAATGGTTCATGTTGTAACTGTACTTTGTGAAACAAACAGAAGGTTAACTGTCAACTTTTGTGAACTTCATTTCATGCAATGAAAGCGTGCATGATTTTTTAAAGAAACATGATTTTAGGGAATATACACCGCTAGATATTTGAACATGACATGCATCCACATAGAAAACAAATAGGTCTCACAATGCCATCTTTAAGAAAAATGAATGATTGTGTGAAAGAGCATTACACAGCTACATACTGCATTCTCCTTTGTGTGATTCTATGTACTGTATGTGGTTACAAACATCTTGTCTGAATAACTTTTCTTACAAGGCAGCGTATTGCAATATCCCTCTCGCAATACAATATACCCTCTCTGACACACTAATGCTCTTCTACCTTAATTATTATTTATTGGCAGTTTCTTCTTCTGGTTTTGTTCTCTCCCCCATTTCTTCTCCTCTCCCTGTCCCTTTATCACCATTCTAAATAATTTCTACAAATAAGGAGCTTTTCTCAGCATGCACGGAGCTCTCAGCTTTCACTCATCAAACTTTAATCGAAGCCGCATTTTAGTTTTTGAATAAAGCACACTTAAAAAATTTAGATGCAAATTATTTTGCATTATTCATGCTCCTGCACGTCCTTGTAGATTTAAACATTTCCGAGGCCACCTTGATTCAAGTAATTACCTAGGCTACAGCTCCCTCCGTCATGAATAAGGTATTTCCTACAAGCAAAGTATGCGCCTGATGAGCTTTTAAAGTGGCTTTACACCGAACTTGTGTATTGCTTCTTGTGCATGAGTGACTCGAACATGCATCGCAATCTGTCTCAGGTGGGGAATACTGGCAGGGCAGCCATGAGTGACAGCAAGGAGCGAGGAGTCTCAGAGAGCTGAAGCCGGGGCCTCTTCTCTCGCTTTCTCTGTCTTTCTCTAGCTCCCCCCCCCACCCCTCTCTCTCTCTATTCCCCCCTCTCTTTCTGTCCCTCAAGTCTCAGCCCTCAGCCCTCTGTGTCTTTATCCATTTTATTCTGAAGGCTCCCAAAGTGTTTTAGATCTTACACTCTTAATACCTATCTTTAAGCCAGCGGCTTTGAATCTCTCTCTGACATATAGAGGGGAAACTAGCAGCTTTCTCTGATTTACCTGAGAGCCAGACAAGATCCTCAGAAATAATACTGGGCTTTGTTGGGCAAACCCTATGTATCTGAGTCTATTTGTATTGCCTTTGTGACAAAAGATAGCAGAAAGCCTTTTATACTAATGTCCTTAGAAAAGGAAAAAGGAGTGGCACTATTCAGATTAATTACTCTGAAGTCATTTCAAAACTATGTTGTAAGGGAATATGAATGTATCTGACGTAGGTATTGACTGGTACCTGTAAGTATTGACAACTAAGATCAATTCTAATTTGCCTTCCGAGTTCTTTTAAATTAAGATGTCAGATTCTGTATAGAGTCATTTGTGTGAAACACCTGAAAGAAGTTCGAAAGCCATTGTGCCAAATATATGATTGCACAAATTCTCCTATATACATTATGCAGTAATCCTGCTAAAAGCATTGAGACATTTATAGATACATAAAAATGAAGAAATTAAAAGCAAGTACCGTTAGTCCTAAGAGAACTCAAAATCTGTAAAAACAGTAAAACCACAAAACCGTAAAGACATTTGTTTGTTTGCCAAGATGGTGAAACAATACATGATCACGTTTCATGGCAAAGAGTTCCTCTGGCTTTTAGAAGAAAAATAAAGTAGTTGACAATGTGACTCGATCATCTTTACTACCCAGCAGAATAATTAATATTTAAACATTCTAATAATGTAGCTTGCCTTTGCCTTGCATGCACTTTTAAGCAAAGCAACAATATTTTTCACCTGGGGTAACGCAATGATTTTTCTTCCTGCTGAGTGCAATTTCCCTTTCTAATGTTTTGTGGAGCTTCCAACTACCATCATGCATCTGGGTTATTCATCCCCCAACACACTTTTGTTATTTTGTATTATTTTTCCACTACAAAAATGTATTCATGAAGATAAATATATTGAAATGAATTTTCCTGTCCATGAGAAAGAAACTGTTCAGACCAGCCTTTCTGAATGCAGAATATTCCCTAGAGAACCACGTAATGATTCATAAAATCTAACATGTTATGAGAAGTAATGTTGAAAAACACATTTCGCTTATTTGAATATCTCAAATAAGGCACTGAATAATGCTGACATTGGCCAATATATATATTTACATTAAAAGTATGTTATTAATGTAGAAGGTCAAGTCTTAGGAGCTTGGTACCTGGCTCCCCCGCACGTTCTATTCCTTTCCTTGCTTTCACCTCATTCTCATTCCAAAACATTTTGACTACTTCCTGAGCAGTCTCTCAAAACTCACCAGTCTCAACCAAACTGAAATTCTGCAGTAATTACCAAACATTTAGGTGTCTCTCAAAACTCACTAGACTCTACCAAACAGAAATCCGGAAGTAATTACCAAACATCTAGGTGTCTCTCAAGCTCTCTGGGGAAAACACAAAACAAATGGCATAAAAGAAAATTAAGCAGTTGAGTGTATTCCTGCAGGAACACTAGGCAAACACTATGAACAGCTAGTCAGTGTAGTTGTGTGCGTGTGTGTGTGTGTGCTGTCAGACAAAATGCATTACAGATGCCTTCAGGTTTTGTAATTGATCATGAAAATGAATTGCGGAATTGCTGAGGCTGAATTGAACGGCATAAATAAGAGTTATGTGTTTAGCCTGTTCCCCTTTTGGTTGATGGTTGCAAGGACTGCGGGAGGGAGGTGGGGACAGACAAGTGGTTGAGAGGCTCAAGAAGCAATGGCTATTTTGCTGAGTACAACACACCTTGCCTACGCTCACTGAAGTAGTAGACTATCTTTGAAAAAAAGATTCCTGTTTATGAGTAGATCAAACAGGGAAACCTTTAAGACAATGTGATTGCTTGCTAAGGTGTTTGTAAGAACCAAGCCCCAAGACAACAGTTATAGCCTATGTTAGGTGTAGAAGCACCTTTTTCCTGGTGAACTGTCTACCTCTTTGATAGGGAAGGCTACATGTTGTAACCGATTGAAATCCAGCAGTAGTTAGTTTTACCTCATATGTAACGAAGACGGAGGATTTTATAAAAAGAACCCAACTGTTTTGAATCCACTTTCTCCCATTTACTCTCCCCAGAGTCAGAAGCCTCTACCCTGGCACCTCAATCCCAAAGCCCCCCTCCGAACCAATCGCAGCAGCCCTTTGAAAAGGGATAGCTCATCTTAAACAGGGTATGACAGAGCAAGGGCAGAAGGCTTCAGTTCATCAGTGCCCTCCAGGCACGGAGTCATACATAGCTGCTAGTAACGCCAGTCAGAGATCAGGAGCACAGACACTTGGAGGTGAAACCTGAGAAGATTTATAACGAGAAGGTAGCAGTTTAAGGCCACAGTGTGAGCAGGAAATAAACCTTCATGCTGTGTGAGGGCTGGGAGACCACTGGCACTGAAAGACAGAGGTCTGCTCTGCTCCCAGAGAATCCGCCCACCCACCCCCTTCAATCCTCCAGAATAATAATTCTCCTCATCCTGGCCAGCCAGGAACACCTTTTTAAAACTTAATTGATTTATTTAAAAAGCTGCTTCTGCTGCCACATTATATTATTGCCTGGGAGAAGTGCCTAATGTCAAATTACCTTGCTGTTCTGCATTTACCCCATCTGACTGCGACAGACATTAGTGTAGGACTGTCAAGAATTCTGTCTAGACTGGGGTAGGATTTACACTGTGGTTTGGACCACATGACATTCAACAATTAGATAGAGTCATGTCTAATTTAAGAGAGCTTTACTTACAGACCCACAACAGTCAGGTCAGGTTGAAACCTAGCAGGTTCAACCTATCTACAGTAAGACCATAAGGGACCTTAGGTTTAAAGCCAACCTTTTGTTTGGACACTATTTTTAAACTTTTTATCCCAAGATAGACTGTAAGTAATATTCCCTTAGTGTTAAAGATGGATCAAAGGTCTTAGGGAGTAGGATGAGAGTGAAGACAATGTTTGTCCAGGTCTGACTACTAAAGAGGAGCACAATCAAATCAAATCCTCCAATGTGAGTGTTACTTCAGAATGTAGGCCTTTCTATTTCTGTTGTTTGCAATCTGTGGACGGTGGACGACGCCCATCTGGTCTTAATCAATCAGGGCTCATCCTATCCCTGAGTCTCACTGAGTCTCGCTGGGCTCCCAGCTGTAATAATACACAGCTTCATCTTGGGCCACTTCAGACACGGGTCAGATCCTATGAGATGACCATGAAGAGAGAGGTGGGTGGGGGGGAACCAAGCCGTATTGTCCTAGTCGAGACTCCATCAGCCTATAGTAAGGCCAAGCCAAAAAGAAGCATTTAGCAAGTGCAGAAATAGAAAGTTGGTCAGCTTGATCTACTGCTAAACTGGCCCAAGTCAAAAAGGAAACGCTTGGTATTTTGTTGTTCTTTTTAGTGGTATAGATTGCAGAGATTGCAGTTTTTCACGGTTGACGTTTAGTGGAAATGGTCAGCCCTGGGGGAAGAGGAAGATACTCTGCATAACAATACCTACATCTGTCCGCTGTTTTGTTCTTTGTATTATCTGGGGTCTCTTTGTGACCAGCGCTGTCGGGGCAACGGGACTAGACGTTTGGGGGGGTCTGTTGTTGTAGGAGTGAGAGAGCTTGTGACTTGAACGCCCCTGTGACACAGCCTTTGTTTTGCTTAGATATTTGATCCTCTTAGCTGTTCAGGGTGCCCCCCTGCTTCACCCCCCCCAATACCACTATACCACCACACACCAAATGCGCAGTCACGCTCTCCCTCTCTCTATGTTGATCTCTCTCTCTCTCGATCTCCCCCACACACTGAAACTCATCACACTCATATTATAGTCCCAGTATGTTGTAGCGTCTCTCTAACTAGTATGCCCTAATGTCAGATTTTACATACTTTGGGATAGAGCAGAAAGAGTTGATAAGGTCCAACGTATTTCCTTTTTTTTCTCCGAAATTGCGTTGAAGTGAAACAAAGTTAGTGCAGCAGGCCTCTGGAGAGTGCATTACAGGGCCTTTATTGTTTTGAAGCTGAGGTCATCCTTCTAGCCGAGAGTATGTGAGACAAAGGCCAAGCGTTTATTACTGGGCTATGTGTGTGAAAGGAAACCCACTCCAACATTGTTTGATGGTCAAATGATCCTTAAAAAGATAGTTGGTTTAATAGTACTCTACTCTAGCACTGCATGGGGAAAACCATTGGCTAGCTCACTTGGCTAGTTGTGTGGTTTTCCTAACAAGCTAGTTATGAATTCTAGTCTGTAAAAAGTTACTTATTAGTAAAAGTTGGTTTATGTTTCATATTGACATTTTAAATCCGAAGTATGGAGTGTTGCCCTTGCGCTGAAATCTGAATTCCGAGCCTGAACGTGTCATAAAAGAGATGTCAGACTCAGCTGTTTGACTGTTTTTTAAAATATATATTCTGTATTCTAAAACGGGGCAGTGTTCTTCAAGCATGTACACAATTTGATATGAATATGTTTGATTTGATACAAACAGATTTGGATATCTTGGAGTGGGCAAGCTGAAGTGCTCTGAGTGACAGTTCACTTGTGTCGCTGTTGTCATCCAAATTTGGCTGACACGTTGACATGCATCAAGGGCTTGGGTGAAGGAAACAGAGTGAAGGACAGTTTCAAAAAAATAAAGGAAAAAATAGAACAGAAACTCATTTTATGTGTTTCTCTCATAGTTCAATAATTTCCCCAATTAAAACAATTCAGATTATTTTAAGTGAATTGGTACAACATACACAACCCATAGTTCTGTCATACACTAGAAAACAAACCAATGTATTTTTTTTTTTAAAGCCCACGTATCACTTAAAATATATAAAGATTCGAAGATAGCATCATGTCACAGTAAATGTGTGTCAGCTAGGGTCCTCAAAATGTCTGCCATTGTTTTGTTAGGTGACCTTGATAATTGTGAAGGTAATTACTATAAGTGGCTATTATATTTCAAGGTGCAGGCATTCATTACCCAAATCAATTTGAGTCTGTATCTACTTGATAATATTCTAAACACCATGGCTTTACGGTATATGAGCGAGAGATGCTGCACACTCTGCACGGTTCTTTGTTGCGTCTTCATAATGGAATGCTGTTATTGTGATTGAACCACCTCCCTCCTATCCTCTCTCTGCAGCAATCAATATTAACAGCTTGTAAAAAGTACTGCAAAGATTAGCATTAACAAATGGAACAGAGATACTTAAACAAAGTGCATTGAATCAAGCCTCAGTTTTCAAACAAATCATTTTACTCTGTACTATTAGGGTTCCTATAAAGTTGCCTTGGTATGTCATATAAAGCATCTGCCTTACACCCAACATGGAAGGAAGGTTGATCATCCGTTTCAGGCTCGCAGAGTTCTATGGAATGGTTCTATAGTTCTGTAGAATTCTATGGATAAGAGAGGGCCATCTCTTCGTTCCTTTATGGGGAATTGGTAGAACTTAGCTGTTAAATGTGATCCACCTGGATGGCCTAGGCCGAAGCCCAGAAACACGGAACAGATATTCAAGCACGACTGGATGCTTGTCTCAATAGATCCAGGTCTCCGGGAGGTCCTGATAGACAAGCACAGTTTATGGCCGTCCTCATGACAACCAAGCAAGTATGTGTTGTTAAATCCTGCACCTGTGTTGTGTTACAATAACAGACAAGTTGTTGGAGGAGGAGAGACGAAGAAGAAATGCAGACCAAGGCACTTCTACTGGCCTTGTCCAACAGCAATATTTGGGACTTATTAATAAAAACAGACCATTATTTGGCAGTTCTTTTGATGTATGTGTCTATTCACAAAGTGCCCCCTGCCTCTTGACAGTAGAGCAGAAGAGATTGAGATTGTTTTAGCTGAAATGCTGCACTCCTCCAACCATTTGCCAATGAGAAAATGACTGAGCCGGCCAAAGATGTGAGTTGTGAGTGGTGTGACATAATTTAGTATCATGCAGACACATACTTCAAATGGTAAGACAAATACTGTCTCGCGAAATGTCAATATAATTAATGACGATAATGATCAAGTTGTAATTGTTTACATTTTCCTGTAATATCATAAGAGGGTTGTCAGGTATCAGAGACACAGGGCTTCACAGACAGTGTTTAGTACAGTAGTAAACCAGGGAAAAGAGGAACACCTCAACAAAGGAGGAGTCCAAACACTGTAGGAGCAGAAAGTCCATTCCTAACCATCCCTATCACTCCCAGTTAGAGCAGCAAGGATTATAAAGAACTGCAATTATTTCACTGACCTTAATTGTCATTCGGAGGGGAAAATATGTAATTAGTGGCATGTTTACGAGTCTGGCAGTAACACACCTGCAGCTCATCCTATGAGCTTTAATGTTTGCTTTCAAGAAGCAAGACAAGCAAGACTGGTGCCAGTTTCTGTCACTGCCTGTCACTAAACAGAGAAAAAAATTAGAACGAAAGAGAGAGAGAGAGAGAGAGAGAGAGAGAGAAGGAGGAGAGAAAGAGAGAAAAGAATGAGGGACACCACTGTGCCATTCTTCGAAAAAGAGAAGAATTCTCAGACTGAGACTGGCTTAAATCCGTGGCTGTGTGTGTATGCATGTGAAGAAGAAATGGGTAGCAGCATTTACATGGTAGCACAATGGAGAGTACATTACTTACAACACTGGCCTCATTATATCCCCACGCCTACCTTCTGCCCTGCGCTGGTTTAGTCACTCCTAGCTCTTATTGTTGGGCTATAATGGCGCTTGTGCATTTCTGAAATTCCCTCATTATTCAGCTTATTAAGGCTGTACCAACTCGGTAATCGCACTGCATTTTGTGTCAAAGGGGAACTGTGTTGATTTACTCACATTTGAAGGCAGGCTAGACGAATGCAGACAGGCAGGCTCAGGCTCAATCCGTTCAGCGCAGGCAGGCAGATGAAATTGTTCTGTAAATACGGTGATGTTATAATATTTTGCCCGGCTGACACAATACTGGTGTCCCCAGGAGACGGAGCCAGGCGAAGTGCACCTGACTGATAACCCTGTTGATTTGGATACTGTATGTCATTACAAAAGGGAGCGCACTCACTCCAATTCTTTAGTACAGAATACCAGTAGGGTTATAACAATAACAGGACAGATGTATAAGCATGTTGAGCATTGCAATATCAAATAGGTTTATACACACTATGCGTCAGGAGGAAAGTGACATGCCCTTGCAATGTTTCTTGTTCCTCTTTCCATCTTGCATGCTCAGTGGTCGTTCAGTTCAAACATGAGGAGGGTAAGACAGGATGACAGAAAAGGGGGATGTCTAAAAGGGAAATTTGAAAGGCTGTCAGATAAATTGTCACCAAAATGTTAACCTGAACATCTTTTGATAGCTTGCCTCCATTGCGATCAGGGCATTTGTCCTTTATTTATGGTGCGACAAATAGGTATGCCACATCTTTTAGTGTCATGGACAGTGATGGGTATATTCCTCAGTGAATGGACATGTTTGTAAATCAAAACACAAGACATGATCTGCCTCCACTATGTAAAACCATAAGCCAACAGAGCTTTGGAAGGTTATGCCTTGAAAATAGAGTGAACCCGAAAAGGGGTATTAAATACACATAAACAAGCATTGGTCCTCCTAGCACATATATGCATTTTTACGTAGCATTAATTATAAATATTATGCAAGGCACTTTAAGCTTTTTTTAGCGAAGGATCCTCTTCTTTCTTTGATATTTCTTTTTTTTAAAGACTATTCACAGCCATACAGGATGCCAAGAGCAACAACTGCCTTCTTGCCCCTAAGGGAAGCTGGGGCTGCATTTTGTTATGTGACATGTTGTCATATAGGAAAAAAAATCTATTGGCAATTAAATGATGCACCTTGTGAAGATGACAAAAGGCATTTTGTTGCACTGGAAGAAGTGGGTTGTGAGGGGTTTGTAATGAAGGCCTAATGACTATTCATAAGCTATTTTTCAGTCCTCTGATCCACTTGACTGGAAAGTTCTGCCCTGGAGAGTTAATGCTGTCAGTTTCTCTCACCTCAAAAAGCTGCCGCGATCGACGGTGTAGAATGAGAGCGAGAAATTACCCCAGCTCCTGGCTCTAGGGCTGTCTCAGGTCACATGCAGGAGGCACACATCTGGCACACTATAGGTGCCACCGGGGGACAAAATACTTTCAAACAGGAAGTATAAATACATAAAATTGACAGCGGTGGATACCTCCTTTTCCTCCATGGAGCGTGCCACACTTCAGCTTTGTTCCTCGTCTATAGATGGCTGTATCCTATTTATATTATTGAGCTGCGAGACGCTCCAAGTGTCCATCTGTCTATCTGTCAAGGTCCTCCATGTATTTATGACCTTCTGCTGAACCTTGGTCAATAGGTGACACATTTAAAGATCCCCGTCTAATAAATAGAGAGATGCCTTAAATCTGAAGAGAGCGCTCCAGGGAGTAATGCGGTGATGTGTTGCGGCAGCCAGAGATGATAAAATAAAGGAGTCATCGATGACCTTTCCTCCAGTGTGAGCATTACTGGGTCACTTGGTAGAGAAATATCAGTTAGCAATTAGCACACCGGAGAGGCGATATGAGGTCTCAAACACGCATGAACAAACACTGCTTTAAAACTACTGCTAACTGACCCTTATTTTAATTGTTGACAGTTTATTTCACTGGTTTGTAGCCTAGCCAATATGTACTAGATTTTTTTTAAAATCACCACGAACATTTAATATGCTAGACATTTTTTTTTTACTATACAGTACAGTAAAATGTTGAGCCGCAAGGAGTGCTTCGAATGCCAAAGGACCTATGTATAGACTACGTATACGTTTTCCATTCAAACAAAGTGTTATCTTGGCTTTATCTACTCAGGCAGCTCACCTTATCTAAGGTAAATACAATGATGTTCTCATTAGGCCTGTTTCATGGGCACTTGGCAGCCGTGTTTGCAGAGAAATAAGAGCAGGGGAGAGCCTGTCAGACACAGACCAGGTCACTGACGTAGAGGGAGGGAGGGAGGGAGGGAGGAGGGAGGGAGGGAGGGAGGGAGGGAGGGAGGGGGGTGCATTAAACTGCAGGCATTACACTCTGAGTGTAATAGTGTAATGCACTGGTGTGGTAATTGAATAAGGCCTGTGTGTGTACGGTGTACCTGAGCGGAGGGCATAGTGTAGTCCCCATCGCTTGCACTAAGCCAGTCTAGTCTATAGGCTTCACTTAGCTTTTTACAAGGTGGCCGGAGGCGTGGAACGCTGCCAAAATGACTATTACATGTATTAATCTACATCGATCAACTGGTTAGCATATGAATCAAATGTAAAAATAATTGAGCAATGAAGTCGTGTTGGTTGTTGTTGTCTAGCTAGCGTTTCTTTCTCCCACAGTGTCTAAATTGACTCAGGGCAGAGCTAATGCAGGAGCTGGAACAGAAGTTCAAGGGACAATAGGTAACATTTTGAACCAAGGGCATTGAAAAAGCCATTCTCAATGTTACGCTGCTAACCCCGTTGACCCTTAAATAAAGGGAAGCTCAGAAGAATCAAATACTTAAGTCCAAATTTGAATTTTCCCCAGAGTAGAGAACGATTGGTGATTTTTGTATGTAATCAGGGACTATAAATTGTCTCAAGATCCTGTGTAAGAACGATGCTAGGGTTCCTTTCTTTATTGTGATTGTTAGGCCTTTTATGGGCTTTCACCAACGACATTAGGACCCATACATTTGAAAAATCTGTTACCTAAAAAGGAAACGTATTTGGATCGGTGAGCTATTGGTCCTTTTTATTATAGTGACTTAGTAGCACAGGACTTCACACTTCTGTCTTGCACAGTCAAGATATTTTATTGCTAGTGTGACACTTCCCATTTTTTGTGTGTAAGTGTGTGTTAGAACTCTGACACTGGTTGGAGCGAGTGTTTGTGTCTGTGTTTGTGTCTGTCTGTGTTTGTGTGTGTGTGTGTGTGTGTGTGTGTGTGTGTGTGTGTGTGTGTGTGTGTGTGTGTGTGTGTGTGTGTGTTAGTCCTCAGCGTCAGTGTATCACAGCTCAAATAGTGCTTGGCCAAGCAGGTCCTGGAGGCCAAACTGCCCTGATCAGCAGAACTCAGACCAGTTTCACTACTGCAAAATTTAGCAGGAAATTTACACAAATAGGTGCACTGAAATAACACTGTCCCTTAACTGCTGAAAAGGTAGTTCTACCTAATCGAGGAGATACTGTAACTGAGCCATGTAAATCAATGCCTATTTCTTGGAGTGTGCGTGTGTGTGTGTGTGTGTGTGTGTGTGTGTGTGTGTGTGTGTGTGTGTGTGTGTGTGTGTGTGTGTGTGTGTGTGTGTGTGTGTGTGTGTGTGTGTGTGTGTGTGTGTGTGTGTGTGTGTGTGTGCGTGCGTGCGTGCGCGCGCGTGTGGCCGTTGTACTGGTCAAAGTAGTAGCAGCTGTACTCGTAAGTACTTTTAATTGAAGTAGTAGTAGCATCATTATCATGGCTATCATTATTACAAATCATGCCTTTCAATGGATACTTCCCTTCCTGGCCAACCCCCTAGACATCAGCACATCATTATGTAGTGGCATCTATCAGATACATGCTTAATTAGACGCTGTACAGCACATTAAGCCCAGGGAGTAGCCAAGCTAAAATATTTATAAGGTTGAGTATATTTATTATCTGTGTCATAATCCTTTATCAGATTGAAGAGTTTCAAATAGTCTTTTGCTTCTTTTTACAACTTCTGTTCACCCTGTTTCCCTCCCATTCCTCTGCCTTCCTAACCTACAAGAAGGAAGGAGGTCTAGAGTTGTGGTGCGTTATAATTCTTCATTTATCAACTTAACTTTATGCTATTCTTAGGGACTATGGAGGCTATGGACAGGCACAGCTGTAAGTGCCAGTGAGTAGCACTTCCCTAGCCTGAGTGCTATCACGGGCAACCTCTGTCTGATAAAGGCCCTTGTCTTTTTGTTAGGGGAGGTGTCACCGTCAAGAGCCCAAAGCCTTTCTCCCTCTCTCTCTTTCTCCCTCTCTCTCCCTTCCTAGCCAATCGCAAATAGTCACTCCTTTCCTTGGGAGAATTCACAAGGGTCATGTTTATTTCAAAAAATGCCTGCCCTTGTCCTCAAAATGTTCTGTCTCTCTGAAAGGGAAGGTTGGAGGGGAGGCGAGGCGGGGTGAGAGTGGGGGAGCGAGGAGCTCTCCTTTTGGGACTGTAATTAGACATCATGCTTGAATCTCTTGTTTTCTCTCCCCACTACAGCTGATAAAAGACAGAGGAAGGCTTAATGAATGCAGATTTGTATGGGATGTGATACACTTGGAGGAAATATATTTTAGCCAAGGTGCTTAATGCAAATGTTCATATTCTTTTCAATCAAAAAAAGTGCATAGACCTAGTTATTGATGTATTTATTTATCAACCGTGCTCAATAATCAATGTTAATGTCTTCTTATAAGAGATGTATGTTGTTTACTAGCTTTAGGTAACACTTACAGATCAAGAAAGATTAAAGGAATTAGCTCATAACAAAAAAGTGTACAAAGAAGAAAAATAGCCTGGTCGGTAAATAGCTAATGATGTCAAATCCCTACAGCGTTTATGTTGATAATGTAGAGTTCACAGTGAACCAAGAATGCACTGTATGCAGTTCACAGGGGAACAACAATGCACTGTGGAGATATTCTAGCTCTAACAGCACTACATCCACCTACATTGTAATGTCCTTAGCTCGAGAGACCCACGGAATTGAGGTCGTGTTCATATCTGTGACCCTAGCATATCCACTCATGATGAGGAGGGTATGTGTGGGAGGGCCCAACATATCCCAGGAATCTCACTCGGCAAATGTGGCTTATCCTCGGCCAAACCCTGGCTACGTCCCAAATGGAACCCTATTCCCTATTTACTACACTACTTTTGTAGTTCACCATATAGGGCAAAGGGTGCCATTTGGGAAGCAGCCCCTGTGAGAGAGAAAAAAACAGCCCACTAAAGACTGTCTAATACAGATTGCATGAACAAAACGGTGTGATGGGTCCGCACTCAAAAAGATGTTGCATAAAGCAACATCTACACACTGAAGAAGACTGCAAAGCCAAAAAAATGTCTGTGTACGCTATCCCTGATGCAGTGAAAATAATACAAAAATCTAAATAAAGTAAGCATTATGCAACATCTTCTTGAGTGCGGACCCATCACACCTTTTTATTATTTTATTTACCATACTTCTGGGAGAGCGTGATGCTCCCCTTTTGATTAGCTTTTAATACAGATTGCAAGCCAGGAATGAACAGCAAGCCAAGCCTCCAACCCAGTAGTACTGACTTCACCCCACAATGTATTAGTCTGGATCCTCGGAGCACTGTGAAGTAAAATATGACAGTCTTCAACAAGACCATCCAACTGCTCACCTGCCCTTAGGTGTGGTTACACAGGAACAGTAACAGGTTCTCTTGGATAAGAGTTGAGCCAAGGTTCCTCTGATCTTCAGTCACATACATACTGTTTGGGCCTCGAATTTGAATGATTCAGGGTTTAGTTTAAAACACATCAGGTTTTTATGTTGTTTAGCCACATGTTGCCAGTTACCTTGTTTCCTAAGCAGGGAGAAGGAGAAGGAGTGTGTGCGTGTGTGTGTGTGTGTGTGTGTGTGTGTGTGTGTGTGTGTGTGTGTGTGTGTGTGTGTGTGTGTGTGTGTGGAGAGAGGGAGGGAGGGAGGTCACCCACCACGGGGGAGTGTGGAGACCTGACTATTAAATTAGCCAGGGCAACCTCCACCGCGTCCGCCATGCAAGAACTCATCCCCGGGGACCTGTGAAGTTTTTTAACACTTTGCGAAGGAAGTTTGGTTTGATGCAGACCTGCCAGGCTGAGTAGGTGGTGACTGGGTTGGGGGTCGAGGTTCGTAGCGGCGAGGTGGTTCGGGGAATGGGGTCAGAGGTGTCCAGTAATCCTGCGTTCCGGTACTGACACTGATGCAATGGAGCTGGCACCCGGACAACTCCGTGGGATGAACCATGTTGCTCCAGGCCCTCCCAGATGGCCTTGCAGCAGCGGCCCCAATCTCCTTGCACTGCTCTGGCTTGGCGTAGGAAGCCAGGGCCTAGCTGCCTGGATGTGGAAAATTATCAGAGCTCTTACAACATATAAAACAGCACTGGGGCCCTTTGGCCAGGTGGGGGGTTCCTGCTTTATTGATTTTTATTACTTTCTGACGACATACTTCTCTTTGTTTGGCCACCAAGGGCAGTAAATATTGAGCGCCGGTCGGGTGTTGAGTATGAGGTAGAAGGATAAATAGACATACACATCCCTCCTCTAGTCCGGGATACCATTGTTTTCTTTTTCCATTAGTTCTCTGCCTCTTTCTTCCCCCCTTTTCTCTTCCCTGTCTAGTTTCTGTATTGTTTCAAACAATAATGAAACCATAATTCCAGTGTTGCTGTTATTAAGATTTAAACTGTAATAATAGAGGTGTTCCCACTCCTTAGTGAGCTCACTTGTGAAGGCTTCTTGGATACCTCAGCTCATTGTGAACTTTCGCAACCATAGGCTTAACCTAGGATTGAGCTGTCCTGGGATTCAGATAGTGAGCTATGTCCTTCATTTAATACCCTTTAACATGCTCACTTTTGGTCGCAGAATCCCCCACACAGTTCAGTCCTGGAGGCCTACATCTGTTCAGAGCACAAACCAACTAGGTGTCCATCCATCCATCCATTCCCAGACCATGTACCACATCAAAACTGCCAGACACAATCTTGTTTGATGTCTGAAACACCTCAATTCTATTTTGTATTTTTTTTCACTCAAGATACATTTATTTTTAAGTATTTTCTTTCACCAAGGGCAACCTGAACTCCAGCAACTTCTAGGCAGCAGTGAGTTGTGAGTGATCCTGAGCATGTCATCACAGATTTGTGAGAGAGAAGGCGTATGAATTTCCCTTTGGCACATATTGAAACCTGACAAGAAGCCAGCAGGGTTTTGACTCACAATGTCATTTTTACACACACACACGCGCACACATGCACACATGCACACACACAAACACACACACACACACACGCACACACACACACACACACACACACACTGAGTCAGAATGCAATTTTTAACCTTCATCTGGGTTCTGACTTCTGATGCTCTCCGACCAACAGACCGAGTGGGGAGGTAACCAAACCTTCTCTCATTACAATACCTTCGATTTCTCCACGTTTGTGTTTTTCGTCGCCTGTTTACGTCTTAGTCTGTCGTTTCTTTTTTTGTATTTTTTTTTGTTACTGACACAGATGTTAATCGTTATCCTGTGTCAATTTCTGTCTTCTTACAAACAACAAAAAAATATGTATTATTGTAATATCTGTTTGAAGAGGCAAATATTGTGAGATTTTATTGGACACTCTCCTAGGTATTAGCCAATTGAAACCTCTTCTTCTTCCTTTATGTAACCAGAAGTATTCTGAGACTCCTCCACCTGGATATTTGAATAATTCAGCCATGCAGGAAGCTGGGCCTTGTTCCCTCCTGAGTACTCCTGGGTTGTAAAGGCTAAAATTGCTTCATCATGCCAAAGTGAAAGTATGCATACATTATTTAGTTTATCCTGAGAAAATCTGACTTCTCCCTGGGAATTTGTGTCTGATTGCAGCCTACTTAAATTTCAGAGGGGTGTATGTTTTCTTTCCTCCCAGCACAATAACTAAAGCCTCCATCAATTAATTGATGGAAATATTTGGAAATAGTAAAATATTCAGATTTTGAAGAAAATACTCTCTAAATATTCAGTGGTGGACGCATTATATTTCTGACTGCATTTACTCTGCAAAGGCATTAGTTATAATTTATATGGAGGCTATAGTGAGTCATGTATGATAACTCATCTACTTCTAGAAATATCTACAATACTGTAGATACACTATGTACAGACAGACAGAAATGTTGCACCCTATACCACAGTGTGAAACGGTGAGGCCTTGTGAAGGTGTCGGCTTCACTAGTTCCTGCTTGTGCTTAGACACTTGTTTGACAGAAGGGCTGACTCCTTTTCTTAGAAAAACACTCAATGGATGTTTCATTCCTATGACCTTCCATCCACCTGTCTCTCTCCTGTACTCACCGAGACACACATAGGCTACAAACCATCCAGGCCCTGCTCTGTATCTGTACTAGACTCTTATCTGCAACACACAGACATAGCATTACGTAATCAACATTAGCACTCTCTCTGAAAAGTTGCAGTTTCACAGATCTTTTGTTCGGTTAGCCTCTTTTAGCAAATTGTCGCTAATATGCCATTGCTAATCTCATAGAATAGTCCCTTTCAAATAAATCACTAAACTTGCTAGTTTTTAAAGGTACTTGTGCAATATTGTGTTTTTTCTCTCTCCATCTGTCTGCTACGAACATCTCCATGCCATGCATAATGTCATTAAGTAGCTGTGTGACTGGATTCCAGGAGCCAGTTAACAAACACAAATTATAACCCTTATGAACCATTTTTTTCTAAAACCATAAATGATTTGTCAGGTCACATGAAAAGCAAAGCCCTGACAGTTTGCTCTGAAATAAGCAGCCTAGGCTACTTCCAGTCCCAACAAACATGGACCCATTCTCTTTTGGAATTTGGAATGGGATTCTGTTTCTAGAATATGTTCTGGTACTTTGATACCGTAGCTACGGCAATGACGATCAGTTGATTAAGACGGTAGAAGGAGCGACACGGTGTAACACCTCAAGGAATACTGGAAGGGAACAGCTGTGTGGCGTCTGTCTGTATTTCCGCTGGGTTGCCTAGTCTGGGGATTGGTAGGGGAGCTTAGGGGGCCAGGGGTGGGCCTCGCCTGAATCGATGCTGTTCAGGGTTGGGCATGGTGGCTTCCTCCTGATGAAGTCAACTGTTGTTACGGGTGACTCTGGAGAGCAAGAGGTTAGGCGCGGCGCGGAGGAATGCAATTTCTTCGCAATCTGACAGAGCGCCGGAATAAAGTGCCGCACTCTTCCTTGGCAATTGCAGAGAATTGCTTCTCAGGGTGACAAATGATTAGCTGTTATCTGTTGACTGAATTTGATTCCTACAAGCAGCTGAGTCAGGTAACTGTAGAGGAGCTGAGGAGAGGAGCGGAGAGGGAGGAAGGAAGGAAGGAAAGGTTTTTCCAGGAAATGAAATCGGCTTCCCCAGTCACACCGGGACCAAATATAATCCTCTCTGTCAGAGCAAGATTACTACTTTCTCTAATTACAGACAGCTTTCCGTCAGCGGTAGACTGTTTACCGAACAGTGCAGGTGTCTGTTTGGGTTGGGTATGCCCTTGTTGCATTCTTGTTTGTTTTTAACCCTATTGAGAATAGAGGTTTAGAAAAGCCTCCTACTTCTACATAGCTGCTCTCGTGGGTAAATTTCAGCATCTTTTTCTGTCAGGAATTTTTCAGGTGTTTTTTCATGTGATTTGATTGTAGCTAAATATCCTTTTCTCAAATAAGACACAGACAAACATTGTAGTGATCCATAGACATTTACCAAAGCAATAGGAAAATAGCTTTAGTTCTGCTCAGTCTAACGAGCTAGGGTATTGGCAAAGCAAATGTACAACAGAGTCTATAACGAGCAATAATGAAGAGGTTTATTCCTCTGTAGTACAGGGTAAGGATTTTGACACATTAGGCCCTGTGTGGAATTCAAGCCTTTGTCTGTGTAATGGTTCTCTGGCACCTTGGATTCAAGTTTGAAGCCAATTTGTAGCACTGACAGCGAGCGAACAGGAAAGGCAGGGGGAGAGATGTGGTCGCTACACTCTGAGAGAGAGACTTGAACGGTTCAAGGTGTCAATGCATGATTAGTACCCTCTCTGCAGTAGATCGGCTGGGTGGTTGTCACCCTGTGAACACAGTTAAAAGGGGAACTGGTTGCCCATTTGTTCTGTCACACCTTACACCGACCAAAACAGATAAGAACTAGAAAAGAAACAAACAGACAGACATAGCACCTTTGAAACACCACACAGCAGCTTCACAAAATGGTTGAGCCAATCAAATACCTTTCTGTCTGTCTGTCACTAGAATCAACAGAAAGCTCTATCTTTACCCTGTGTAAGCTCCGGGGATGTACTAACTGTCCATTACAGAGGATTTAGTGTTTTCATGTTAGAAAAGTCACATATATATCAGTATCTGGGAGGTTTGACAACATAAACAGAAAGGTAAAGACTACCAGAACATTTAGGGACCTTGTCAGACTGGCCCTTCCTGTCCGACCCTGAGCACCCATGTGGGAGTCTTCGGCATGTCGTGTGTGTCACAGGAACAACATAAAATGTCTCGTCAGCTCTTTGTTTTCATTAACTGAAACAACAATCAAGAAAGAGGAGAGAGAGAGAGAGAGAGAGCGAGAGAGAGAGAGAGAGAGAGAGAGAGAGAGAGAGAGAGAGAGAGAGAGAGAGAGAGAGAGAGAGAGAAAGAGAAAGAAATGAGTCCTTCTCTCGAAGGGCACCGCTGAAAGTGCCTTGGACTTCCTGTTACTGTAGATCAGTGATAGGCAAACTAATACTTCACCTCTTTTTATTTGGGTTAACATCTCTCCTTCTCTCCCTATATTTGAGTGCAGCTAGGAGGGGAGGAGCCAGGGGTAGAGAAGAGGAACGGGAAAGAGAGAGGGGGTGACGGGTGTAGAAATGTAGCGGTGTAGCTCCCCTTCCATTCATCAGGGCTCACGGCTGTTTTAACCCAGTGTTGATAGCCCCAGTGTTTGTCTCAGGCTCAGAGTCTCTCCCCTCTCCCTCTGAGGGGCGTTCCCCACATCCACTCCTCACTGTGGGAGCCTGAGCTCCACTTTTTAAAACTTCTCTCTCCATGTGATTTATGACCCACCCATCAGATATACCCACGGGTGCTCTCCCCTCTCACCGTCTCCACACACACAGCCCCCTCCTTACACAAAGACCTCCTGACTTAAATGGATTAGACGGAGCAGTTATCCGCAAATGGATCCCTCAGCAGCCTGGCATTATTACCTCTGTCCTGTTAACTACCTAACGCACTAAGTGTAGTAAGTGTGTCCCAAATGGCATCCTACCAGGTCAAAAGTAGTGCACTATATAGGGAATAGGGTGCCATTTTGGATGCAACCTAAGACGCTGTATGATTGCAAAGGTGAAGTGGGTCCTGAGCTGCTACTCTACTCTGATCTGCCACAGCTCTGTTTGCCACAGCTGTAATTACCTGGTTTGAATGAGTTAATAGCCATTGGAAACTGGTTTTGCAGGGATAAAAGGAGCTATATCTCATGTTCAAAGCGATGAGAGGTTTAACCTGTTTCCATTCTGTAGCTCTCTAAATAAAAAAAGAAATGTTTTCTTATCAGGTAATAGTTAAAAGGAGAAACTGTTGGAAGTACACTGTCTTGAGGAAAGCTGGGAAGATGAAAGGCTTTTGTTAAAAGTTACGCTCAGGACAGGTTTCCTGTGCCTTTCTGCTAACTCCCTTGTCTGTCCCTAGCAAGTTCCTAGCTCCACTCTCTTCCTCCTGCCTTCTTGCGTAGCCTACACTGTCTTTGAGGGGAAAAGTAAACCCTCCTTGCCGCCTGCCCGTGTTAGATTAAATACCGAGATGGCGACAGGAAAACGGGTGGGAGGGAAAACAAAGGCCAGGGTGGGTGAGGGATGTTGGGAGAATTATCAGATTGGTGACGGAAACTGTTGTCTGACTCTGCCCCAATGTTGCAGAGTACAAATATACTTCTCTGTTTCTCTAACCTTTTGGAGGACACAGTCATCTATCTGTCTGAGAAAAGGCACATTGGGGACTTGTAAAAAAAGAATGCATAAATCTCATCCTTTCTCCCCCATATATCTTTCATCTTGAAAAGAAAACGGAAGAAAAAAATACAGTGCCAGTCAAAAGTTTGGACACACCTACTTATTCAAGGGTTTTTCTTTATTTTTACTATTTTCTACATTGTAGAATAATAGCGAAGACAACACAACTATGAAATAACACATATGGAATCATGTAGTAACCAAAAAAGTATTAAACAAATCAAAATATATTTTATATTTGAGATTCTTCAAGGTACCCACCCTTTGCCTTGATGACAGCTTTGCACACTCTTGGCATTCTCTCAACCAGCTTCAACTGGAATGCTTTTCCAACAGTCTTGAAGGAGTTCCCACATATGCTGAGCACTTGTTGGCTGCTCTTCCTTCACTCTGCGGTCCAACTCATCCCAAACCATCTCAATTGTGTTGAGGTCGGGTGATTGTGGTAGCCAGGTCATCTGATGGACTCATCAGACCAAAGGACACATTTCCACCGGTCTAATGTCCATTGCTCGTGCTTCTTGGCCCAAGCAAGTCTCTTCTTCTTATTGGTGTCCTTTAGCAGTGGTTTCTTTGCAGCAATTAGATCATGAAGGCCTGATTCACGCAGTCTCCTCTGAACAGTTGATGTTGAGATGTGTCTGTTACTTGAACTCTGTGAAGCATTTATTTGGGTTGCAATCTGAGGTGCAGCTAACTCTAATTAACTTATCCTCTGCAGCAGAGTTAACTCTGGGTCTTCCTTTCCTGTGGCGTTCTTCATGAGAGCCAGTTTCATCATAGAGCTTGATGGTTTTTGCGACTGAACTTGAAGAAACGTTCAGTTCTTGAAATGTTCCGTATTGACTGACATTCATGTCTTAAAGTAATGATGGACTGTTGTTTGTCTTTGCATATTTGAGCTGTTCTTGCCATAATATTGACTTGGCCTTTTACCAAATAGGACTATCTTCTGTATACCCCCCCCCCCCCCTACCTTGTCACAACACAACTATAGGCTCAAACGCATTAAGAAGGAAATAAATTAAAGAAATTAACTTTGAACAAGGCACACCTGTTAATTGAAATGCATTCCTCATGAAGCTGGTTGAGAGAATGCCAAGAGTGTGCAAAGCTGTCATCAAGGCGAAGGGTGGCTACTTTGACTTTTTTGGTAACAACATGATTCCATATGTGTTATTCCATAGTTTTGATGTCTTCACTATTGTTCTACAATGTAGAAAATAGTAAAAAATAAAGGAAAACCCTTGAATGGGTAGGTGTGTCCAAACTTTTGACTGGTACTGTATATATATTTTTAAAAAATACATATAATGATTATAGAATATTTAGGGAATTGTGTGCATATAAATATAAAGTCATATCCTTATTTTCTTTAGTTATTTTTCCTTTAAATCTGTGAAAAAGTGTAAAGTGTAGTGTTAAAGCAGTTTCCTAGCAGGTATAGAGTTAAACGGGGCCAGCAGGGAAGTCTTCTCCCATAGCACATTTCCTCTAGTTTACATTGTACAAATCATTCTGCCTGAGAGAGCCCTAACAGGGAAAGTAGAATTAATATGACTTCCGGTCGAGATGAACATTTGATACACGCTAAGTCACTGGGGGTTTTTAAAGAGAGAGAATGACGTTTCCAAGGAACTTTGAGGAAGTATCAAGAAAACAATGAGCTTAACACTTTGCCTGGCTTAGCTCTCCTCCTTTAGTCCTTATTGTGTGTCTTAGAAGAATGGTGATAGCTCGCAGACAGTAACAGAGCCCTGTGTATGTGTGTGTGTGTGTGTGTGTGTGTGTGTGTGTATGTGTGTGTGTGTGTGTGTGTGTGTGTGTGTGTGTGTGTGTGTGTGTGTCGGTGCAGTCTCAACATGAGACTATAAGCACTATAATGTGTTTAACTTGTAAACTAGTCGGAGACAGATTACTGGTGGATTGCAGCGAGGCGAGGAGGCGACATTTCAACTGTTCACCTTTTGCCTGCTAATGGCCCAGACTCTTGCTCTCTCTCTCTCTCTCTCTCTCTCTCTCTCTCTCTCTCTCTCTCCTCTGTCTTACCAAACCTCAAGCACCTTTTTAATTTCTTCCCTCATTCCAATCTCCCAATTAAAAGAAACGGTCATTATTAGTTTATTAGCAAGCCTCAGCAAATGTGTTAGCGGATATTCAGTTGTTAATGAACGAATTCAAACTCCCCCTATTGAACGTATTCACAGGCAGCTGTGAGTGCTTTAGCTAATAATAGTTTCCCAAAGACAAAAGATTAAGGAAATAGCATTATAGGGGGCATAACAATAGAGGCCTATTGGAAGCACTCTAATGGAATGCTCTTTCGTTTAAAAATGGTTTCCTTTCAGAATTTCTATGTGCTTGTCTTGCTCTTTTATAGAGCTCTCTCCTCTCAGTATATAACAGCTATAGCTGCTGCTATTCTCCCCAGGCCGGGCTATTGGCACAGGGAATAGAGCCGGGGTTGACATAGACTATAGAATGTAAGTTATCTCTACCTGTTGGAGCTGTATTTCCCTCCTCCTCCTACGAACCACTTTGTGTTGCTGCTTTGGCAGCCTGGCATGCCCTGCCATCTTCTTAACAAGGCAGGTGAATTGTTAATTAAGGTTGAGGTAAAGAGGAGGTGTTGGGAGGGGAGGGGAGGGGAGGAGGGAGCAAGCAGGGTAAAAGTGAGAAGCACAAACAAGTCGAAGCATTTGTTCGCGGTGTAATCTACACATCAATTATCCCGCTGAGCTAATTAGCACCTTGCATTACCCCAGGTACCTGCAGCATTCACACATGCTCACTCTTTCATGCTCCTGATCAAAAAAGGAACGGATTGACAGAAACACAGGGAGGCTGAACCCAAGGGTAGAGCTAAGGCGGAAAAAAAGCCTTAGATCAAAATTTCCTTTTTACTCTTTTACGATAAAGAAACTCTCAGTGTGTATGCATGCACCGTTACGTTTCCCAGGTCCCTTTCCACATCATCTATGCCAAAGAAAACTGCTCAATTATGTAAGGGGTACGGGCATATACCATATATCATACAGTACGTACCCAAGTATGCCAATAATTGACAGGGAAATGGGTTTGTGTGGTTAGTATGGAAAACAACTGTTTTTAATGATAGCTCGTTTTATTCACGGACTGACAGGCAAGAGGTAATGTTTTTGGCAATATTCAATGAAATTGCTTTATTATTAAAAACGACTGAATTTGATGGATTTTGTGCATTAAAGACAACATTTGTTTTACATCGTATGCTAGAAAATGTCACAGTATGACTTTAAACTTTGATTTGTGATATTCTAAAAAATATGAGTCTATACTATGTTGTTGTAACAGCAACATCAGTAAGCAATGATGTTCTTCATTCTAATGATGAAGAAACAAATTAAATGGATATAGGTGTCTCTTTGTTATGTTAAAACCTCTCTGTTACGCAATAAACTAGATGGGGTGTGTTTTGTCTAAGCATCCTGGTTAAAGATTAGGCCTTATAAAGGTGTGTTTAGCATGAGAAAGACCCTTAAGGGGTCCGCATGTGTCATGCGGGTCCTCCTGTGGACCGGCCGCTCTGTTGGTCAGAAATCATAATTATAATTGACTAGGAAGAAGCAGCCCTGTTTTTTCCTACTGTGGGGATGGGGAGCCCCTCCTGTGATGTAATTAAAGGTGTAGTCTCTGCTCTGCTCTGGGTGGCAGGTGAAACATGGAATTAGTAGGCGGAGGCAGACAATGTGAGAAGATCTGTCTCTGATAGTGTTTACACACACCCACGTCATCCATAACTTATGGGCTGGGACGTGTGATGATGTTGTTCATTTAGTTAGACAGAGAGAGGTTACTTACACCTCTGTCATCTGCCTCCTAGAATAACACCTATCGACTAACACAACTCATCTCGCATACACATGGTTCTGAAATCTATCTGACTCATCATACAATGTCTTAGTTAAAATAAGAGCATCCTAGTTTTTGCATCCAATGAGTTTCCTGGTATCCTCGTTTATGTCTGTGTAAGGTGATGAGGCCTCTTTGGAAGCTGCGTCCTCCTGGTTACTCTAGCTAATTGGGAAGTGGTAACAGTGTCAGGCTCTGTGTCTGTGTCCCTGTGAGTCTCCCGAGGCTGTTTCCCTCCCTGTAGGACGCCGAGCCTCGCTGGGGCCCGTTGTCAGGGGGTTCGCCCGCCGCTCATTTGCTGATTGGAGAGAGGTGGAGAGAGGTGGAGAGAGGTTGGTGGGGAAGAGGGGATGAGGGGATGAAAAGAGGCCCATTTCCTGCAGCTCGTTTGATACCTGGTGGGGATGCTATTCAGGTGACAAAGATCCAGGCACAGAGGGGGGACCAGATGTGATTTACACACTCATTAGCATCTGAATGAGAAGGCTGAGACCCAGGCTGGATCAGATCAGATTGGGGGCCATGCAGACCAGACCGGGGTGGAGGGATGGGGGGGGGCTCCCACTGCCTTGCTTGGTCCTCACCTGGATGGATGGATGGGTTCCCCTTCTCTCCTCCTCTCCCCTCTGATCTTTATCCCATCTGAGGGGCCTGATCCCTCACCCCCTACCTCCCCCCTCTGACCCTTATAAACCCCCCTACCTTCCCCTCCCTTCCCCCTGGCCCCCAGCTGGTGACAGACTGGCAGACCAGCAGAGTTTTATGACAGTGAGCAACCTTTCCTCTCTTTCGTTCTCCTCCCTCTCTCCTCTCCTCTGCTCTCTCTCTCTCTCTCTCTCTCTCTCTCTCTCTCTCTCTCTCTCTCTCTCTCTCTCTCTCTCTCTCTCTCTCTCTCTCTCTCTCTCTCTCTCTCTCTCTCTCTCTCTCTCTCTCTCTCTCTCTCTCTCTCTCTCTCTCTCTCTCTCTCTCTCTCTCTCTCTCTCTCTCTCTCTCTCTCTCTCTCTCTGTCTCTCTCTCTCTGTCTCTCTCCTCTCTCCAGCTCGGAGCACAGATGCTATTCAGAAAATGTGCCTTCACACCAATTTAGTTTTTTTACCTCGTTCATTGTGTTTAATAGACATCAGGAATATTCTACTAACCCAGCCCCTAACAATGAATCCCGAACAATGCCGGTTTGCTTGGATGTCTTCCAAGATGCTATCTTGTGACAGGGAGCCTCTATTTCATACGTTGGATACATTTCATTCATAGTCTACAAAAATATCTAATATTTTATGTGGTAAAAGGTAATAAATGAAACGTGGTCATCGTTTTGGCTACCAGTAAATTATTTTAGTGAAGAATTTGGAAAGAAACGGTAATAAATAAACATTGCTGTATGGTAATGAGTCAGTGTTTCTCTTATGGGTTTAGTCAGGTTGACAAGCTGTCTCCTGCAGTGTTTAAAACTGTGTACAGTTTCTCCTGTTTTTGTTCATTAGAATCTAATAGAGAGATAGAAGGGGAAGAGAATGGGAAAGAGAGAGAGGGGGAGTGAGAGAGAAAGAGAGAGAGAGAGATGGAGTCTAGTAGAGAGAGAGAGAGACAGAGACAGAGAGAGAGAGATACTTTTCTTCTGACTTTTGTTTATTGTTTATTTCACTAGCTTTGGCAATGTAAACACACATTTCCCATGCCAATAATGCCCCATTGAATTGAGAGAGAGAGAGAGAGAGAGAGAGAGAGAGAGAGAGAGAGAGAGAGAGAGAGAGAGAGAGAGAGAGAGAGAGAGAGAGAGAGAGAGAATAGAGTAACTGACAGATTGTGTTAGGCTTCAGGTGCAAACTCAGTGTTCCTGAGATAAATGTAGCTGTAGGCTACAGCCGCCTGGACAGGAATGCGTAACAACCTTGACCAGATCAAACTGTTGTTTTTACCCATTTACTTATCTCAGGGTCTGTACAATAGTTATGGCGAGTTAGGAAAGGTGAAAAGCATTTGTTGGAACACAAAACAACTCAACTTGTCTGACTTGTGAAAGGATTTTAGCTTCTTTTTAGCTTCTTACAAGCCAGCAAAATAAAATAAAAATTACCTCAGGCCTACACATTCTGTGCATTTTTTTGTACTTTGCCTATTTTCTTCTCATTGTAAAGGAAATCACCATCAAATGACTTTGTAACAGTGCATAATTACAACTCAGGTTCTGCTTAGCTGTTATTAACAAAAACCTACAGTAATCCATTCTGGCAGTGCAATATGTTATTGTAGCATACTAATTAATCTTACAGGAAGTGTAATACATTTACAATATCAGATTGAACCAATACTGTATATAGATTTATTAAATCTTTTAATCAGTTCTGGCTAAATTAATTTTGCACTGATTGCTTACATTTGAATTTGCATATACTTAGTGCAAGTAATTTATTTTCATGGATTCCTTTTTATTAAAATGGGGCATATGGCCCTTGAGCTAAAAAAAACATTGCTGCTTTTTCCACAGAACATCCTCACTTTAGTTGCATTAAATAGCATGTCCCTTTTTATGCAAGCAAAATCTACAGCTAAAACTGCTTCCTACAAGGTTTACCTTATATGAAGAGGTTATGACTTATCAATATGACCTGTATCCAACAACAATAGGCTCTATTTTGTCAATGTGATATAGTTGAGAGTTTCCATTGTGAAGAGGCATGTTTCTGATATCTACCGCAGTCACTCTGTCATGCTCTGTGGCCTTGGTAAGAGTAGATGATACTCCTCGTGACGCACCTTTTCTTTCTTTGTCCCTGATAAACAGAAATGTGATAGAAGACACACCTCTCTCTCTCACTCTGCAACCCCCACACACACACACACATGGGAGCTCAGCCACTCACTTGCAGTACAGTAGACTGTAATTGATGACAGTGATGCATGAATAAATAAAGGGGGGACTAGTGGTGTTATGGTGGTGGCTGTATACAAGGTGCAAGGCCCCACTGGCTCTCTGAGGGCCTGAGCTCACTCACAGCTACAACAGACAAACAGAGTCCCCCCCTCCCCCCCACACATCAAACCAACAACAGGCCCTGGCCCTGCTCAGGCCCCCGTCAGCAGATTCCTTTACCTGGAACGGAACTGTAACTGTGTGTGTGTGTGTGTGTGTGTGTGTGTGTGTGTGTGTGTGTGTGTGTGTGTGTGTGTGTGTGTGTGTGTGTGTGTGTGTGTGTGTGTGTGTGTGTGTGTGTGTGTGTGTGCGTGCGTGTGTATTTCTCGATGCCAGTGCATGTGTGTTTATAAAAGAGCATTCGGAGGGGAGGGCACACTGGGGAGGGGAGGCGGAGGTGGGGGGCGTGAACCTGTGGCAGCGAGCCATGGTGTCCCTTTGCAACTGGTGAGGAGGGCTGGAGAGAGAGAGGGAGAGATGGGAGGCCCGACAGAGACAGGGCCACAGAGAGAGAGAAAGAGAGAGAGAGAGGACAGGTCCAGATAAGATTCTCAGCTTATAGCAACACACTACTCCACTATCAAGAACATGGATACTCTGTTCGCCAGAGCAGAGCACTGTACCCAGCTAGCAGGATGAGAACATCTAGGAAGCTAAAATATAACAAGAAATAATACAATTCCAAAAGAAATTTGTTACATTTGTACATACTGCAAGATGAATTCTCCTTGTGGCTTCTACATTGGATTTATATGCTATATTTTGATTGAGGGAAAAAATAATACAAGGGTTGATGTGTGTGAGGGGAGACTTCCAGCTGAGCACTTTTTGGGGTAACATTAATATTTGATAGGATACCTGATTCTTCTTCATAAAGCACAATCTATTTACTTCTTTGATCCCCTATTCTTATTTCAGGACATTTCATTATTTATCTGCTTATAAATATCTGCATAAACTGAGCAGACGTAGGTGATTTGTCAACAGTCCAACGTGGAGGGGACATTGATGTGCAGGTGGTGCTCCCTTGGTATTCTCAGCAGTGATTACTATACAATTTACATTTGTACACATTTACGTACAAAAGCACACACATTTAGAATAGTTTAAGTACCCGCTTGCTGCATTCAATGGAAAAAGGGGTAAGAAGCCTAAAAAGGGGCTTTTATACTATAGTCAAAGAAAATTAGAAATTGTCTCCCTTTATGTGAGCAAAGTACCAGTTTGCCCACGATGAACGACTCAAACTGGAAAGTGTTTCATCCTTCCTCCTCCGAAAGGTTTTGTGTGTATTTGGTTAGTTACAGTAATTATAGCCAATAAGTGACAGCCAAAATCAGACAGGAGAAAGTAGAGGCTGCAAAGACACATACACACACAAACACACACACACACAAACACACACACTCTCGTAGCAAGGACCCGCTGCAGAACATCTGCTGAGAGATTTGCATATTAATTAACCCATATTAACACTAATTATTCTGGGAAATTATCAAATAAATTAAATTTTCTAATTTTAACCTTTTCCTTTGCTTGACGTATGTCAGCAGCCAGAGGAACCTTTCGCTGGAAATCGATCTCACCTGAGCCGGTGATCTTAGGAGATTGTTATTTTTATTAAAAAAAATAAAAAATAACATTCCTCCCCAGCTTTCTGCCTCGAGTCCTGATGGCAGTCTAGGGAGCTTTTGTGTGTCTTGCCTCTTCCCCCCCCCCCCTGTTTTTGGCTCCTGCGTTGGGGAGGAGGGGGCCCAGAACATTTGTCGAGGAGGAGGAACGCAGGCATGCACAGATGGTGGATCTGTACAGGGCGAGTAAAGGTGGGCCCTCTAAGCAGTTGAGCAAACCTTGAAGCTTTCTTTTTCCAGCCTTTTGCTCAGGCCTCTGCAAATAAATGGGAGTTTAATTCAATTAGAGTCAGGCTACTGTGGGTGCCTCATGGCAGACATTATTAAACATAACCAACCCCTTCCTGACACACTCAGAATCACTCACCACTCACTCCCATGCAAGCAGACACAGAGAGAGAGACACACACATACACAAACACACACACACACACACACTCCCCACTCCCAGGTTGGTTTACACATCGCTGAATTTTGACCATTCATCGCCTCTACAAAGCTGCTCCTCTCCTTTCAGCTCTTTGTTTGCCCTCTGCCAGTCCTGTTACTGCTTATGGCCCCTGTGGAACACCAGCCTAGTAGACTTGGACAAGATCTCAAGCAATCTTGTTTATCTCACTGGAATAGAGACAGACAGTCACAAGCATTTTCGGTATGTAATGAATGTAAAACAGCCAGTACTCCTAATGAGTAAAAATCCAAAGTTAGCCATATTAAAAATTCCGAAGACAGAAGAATATATTTAAACCTTCCCTCCGTTCCTCCCACCTACAACCCCCAAACGCTTCCTACCCTAAAAGGATGATTATTCACGGAATGGCCTACTCAGAGCCCTAAACTCTGTTGTGAAAATGAATTATGACAGTTAAAAGGTCATTGTTAAACCCCCTTCCAGTGGGGTAGCCACAAGGCTATGACCTCATTTCTACCTTAATGCCTCTCTACCTCCCCTATCCCCCTGTTCTTCACCTCTATCCCCCACCCCCCCTTCCCATTCTGCCCTCCTAGCCATTCAGGTGATCTGCATGTTTCTCATTCATGAGACAGGGCAGTTATCCTCCAATAGGGTGAATGTCCTTGCTCATTACTGCCACTGATAGCTACAGGAAACACAACATTACCTGGAGCTAAGCCTCAATGGCCAGTTAGCCAGGCTTTCAGTGTGAGTCACCTACCACCTTTCTCCATCACCTCTATGGGAAGCTGGCTAGAAACTGGAAAGTCTCTGCCTCCAAATATAGGGTACTGCGATGGACATAGAGACACACGGGGTGGAATAGATATTCTGGCGCCTTCTGTCTCATGTGTTCTAAAGTGGTTATTTGGATATTTGTCTGGGTTGTTCGTTATGGATGCAGTGCGGATCCAGTGCAACCCAGCTTGGGAACCTGTTGAGAGGGCTTTGTGGAAGAGCGTAGGGAAAGGGAAAGAGTAGGCACACAGATGCACGTTTGCGGCACATTCATCCAAGGTATGTTTATTTGAGTGTGTGTTTTGGGTATGTTCAGATGGTCATTGTATGACTCAGAGGTTGTATGATTGATGTCTGAGTGTATGACACACAGATTTCATATTGTGAGAGTTATGGTTAGTTTAACAGCTCAACAGTAAAACATAGTCATATTTTTTGTTCTTAACATGCTGTCTTTTCTCTTTGGAAGAATACTTTCCATTTTAGAGTACTTTATATGCCCTTTTTTATTATAATGGTACAGAGAAACTGTCACAGCAGAAATATTGATTGTCAAATGTCTTTATTTCTTTGTTTTAAGAAAGATGATGAGATTTCAATCAGACTCCTTCTTTTTGTCACAGACATTGAAAGGATAACTCTCTCTCTCATCCTTCAACAAAAACTGTCATTTTGGAAGGTTATAGTCATCATAATCAATACACTATTGGAACTGCCATCTGTACTGGTATGCCTGACAGCCTAATACCAGAGTTCTGAAAGGGTTCTAATACCAGAGTTCTGAAAGGGTTCTAATACCAGAGTTCTGAAAGGGTTATGTCAGACACGTTTAAGCAAGACTCAAGAGAGCAATTACAAGTGTCATTTTAATTATCTGTAAAAGACGTTCCCTTTATTTACCTCCAATCAGGAGAAAAAAGAGAGCTGGTAAAATCAGCTGGTAACAGGTAGCATCAGTCAAAATGCCAGCTATAATTGCCTTTGTTGAGGGTGGCACTTAAACTAAAGGAGGAGAAACATAGAAAGTGTCATCTGAAAGAAAACGTAGCCTAGAAAGTAAACATGATTTCTTTGTCTATCTCATCTAGAAACACAAAAGATTGATTAGCAGTGAGGTATAGAACAAAATAATGGCATAGTGTAGGCTAACATTAGTTAGTTCGAAATGACTTTGTTTTGGAGTACAATGCCCAACGTCAGACTGGTGCTTATAGTATACTGAGGCGTCTGCCAGAGATGTCACCTAAACAAAGCAGGCTTTCTGAAGTCAATGCTACTTGCTTCTTTGATTGACAAGTTACACACTGTCATTTCTGTCTTCTCCAAGCTCTTTGGTGAGTATTGCTGTGTCTGATAGCCAATGTTCCAGTGAGCTCCCCTCTCCTGCTCCCTACCTCTCCCCTGAACATGTAGACCTGTATGGAAGCACAGAACCCCAACCTGGCGTTAGTAGCTTTCATGGTTTGGTTTGGACAACTGTAGATGTCTAGAGGTTTGCAGGGAGTGTGATGATCTTCACCTCTCCTCTATGTCCAAGGCCCATTGTCTCCAGCTCCGTTGCTAAATGTTGAAGACTTCACATTGTATCGCCTCTCTTCATGCATTAACCTATACGCTATACATAGACCTATAGCACACTGAAAAACGCCCTATGAGAGTTTTGGGGTGTAAAGAAAGGCCTTTTAAAACCTGTCCATCCTTAGATAATGTCATTCACTCCTCCTGGGCCTGTCGGTATTCAGGCTGTGTCCAGAGATCAGGTCTGCAGGGGCGGGGTAATAGCTTCCCAGGCCTCCTGCTTCTTTGTTACCCCCTGCCGCCCGCCTGCTAGGCCACCCTTAGAAACCCTCCTGGGAGAAAGGGGAGTAGGGAGTCCACAGCACGTTGTGTTGCTAAGAAATTGTTAAATCTCTGGGATGAGTGGGGTTAGGGGGTTTTGGGGTAAGTTAGGAAGGGACCAAAGGGGAAATATAATAATAACACATTATCAATTGTGCGCCAAGGTATATCTGGGACCACACAGCAGGAGTTTGAATGTCTCACTTTCTTTTTGGCTTTTCTTTTTCTTTGGCTTTCTCTTTTTTCATGTCTGAGGGCATTACCCAGTCTGAACTTGCCTAAACCCTTGTGGTCACACCTCTTGAAAAGGTTTTGTTTCCGCCGTCAATTGGTATTCTAACCAGGTCAGCTGATTCTGCTGGCCCTGTCTCTGCAGCCGTTTTCATTTTAATTTGCACCTGTTGTTCGGAAGGCAAGTGCAGACCCGTGGATTATACAAAGATCATGTATGAACATACTGTATATGCTCAGTGTAATCTTGGTATATAACAAACAAATATCAGATTTATTCTCCCTTCTCAGTTTTGGAAATTACGAAGGTTTTATGGTTTAAGGTTTTTATTTATTAGTCATATATAGCTAGAGTACAGCAATTAAAATGGACCTTAAAAATGTTTGCACTCTGCTTTTTCCTCGCCTTCCCCTAGCCACATTTGAAATTGGTTCCCATGATGTCATACTCTGATTTCCCCCCTCTGTGGTTGCTGTGAGCGTGTTTCTCCAGAGTGGTGTTTTAGGAACTAGCAGTGAGGTGTGTCTGTATATGATGCAGTGGTGTGGCGGTCCTGTTTCTCTAGCTGAGCTAATGTCCCGTGTTTATTCCTCTAATAAGTCTTTTGACTTCTTTCGTAGGACAGACAATTTATGGACCTTGTGTGTAGACTGGAGAGGCTAGAGAACCAGCCTTGTGAGGGCAGACTAATTCATAAACAGCCACCTTCCATTGAGTTCACAGCCCTTATTTACAGGGTGTCTATTTTAAGAAAAGCTGCCATGTGTCTGGGACCAAGTGTTGTGGAATCAAGCGGGCTGCTACTTGTGTGAGTTATTTTAATGTGGGGCTTGACTGCGCAGTATTTCTCTCCGCAACCATGACTCATTGAAAACACTCCCTGAAAAAGACAAGAGGAGAGGGAACGGAGGGGAAGGAGTGGGATGCAGGTCCTGTTTTGATTAAGTTAGGGGTATTTTATATGTATTGTTTCATTTATCATTGTAAAGGTCTGACTTGACGATTGATATCTGTCAAGTTCTGGGGGAAAATACAGTACAGTAGGTGCGTCACTTATTTAGGAGTGGTGAATATGATGAAATGACTAGGGTTTAAGACGTTTCAATCCAGGGTGGTATGACTATGTGACATTTGTAAATATCAGAAGTGCAGAGTATCTCAGCCACGTCGGGTATGCTTTAGATCTGTGAGCCCAACTGAAAGGTGTAGCTAGGTTGGCATCTTAGGCAGTCTACTGCAAGAGAAAATGAGTGGCTATTTTGGAGTGTCTACCTAGCAGCTGACTGACTCCACACACCATGATGGTTAAAGTTACAGATACCAGACTATCACGGTGGGTGTTGTTGTAATTGGGATGTACCCCCACAAGAAAGGGGCCATGTCCCAAACAGGGATGGGTTTAACCTGTAATCAAATAAAATCAAAGTTTATTGGTCACGTAAACAGTTAAGCAGATGTTATAACAGGTGCAGCGAAATGCTTGTGTTACTAGCTCTTAACAGTGCAGTGCAATCATGACTTCATCTAAGGACATAATCCTCTATGACCTGTTTTCCATTTCAGGGTCAGTACGATGAGCACCAAATGGGAATTCCTCTGTAGTGACCCATCTTCTTTTGTTTTGTGTTCTCCCTCATTGCAGCGTTGAACTATGAGAATGTGATGGATACTGGTTCAGAGACAGAAGATGAGGACAAGCTGTTGGTATCGGAGGAGGACGGCCTACTTAACGGGGTGGGCAGCCCTGCCAGCCTGACCAACCATGACGCTGGATCCCCGAGGGTGGGCCACGCCCTGATGACAAAGGAGGATGAGGACGATGACATGAGGGACAGCGGAGTAGACCATGTCTGGCATGACAACGACATGCTGCACGCCTCAGTCGACGGTACTGGTGAGTGTCACATGCACACACACACGCGCGTGGATTACGGCCAAAATGTTTCCGATTTATTTTGGTTTCCATGAGATAATAGGCTAGCCAACTCCTCCCCCCTTCACCACCACCACCTCCACAGTAACATGGGAAGTGATTGACCGCGCCTGGCAGTCATAAGAAGTGGATGAGATCAAACTACGTTTTGACATGCAGTGAGTTGACAGGGGCAAGCAGAGTCAGGAGACATTACTGTAACTTGATGATGAAAAGGAAACGTATGATGGTGCCATTTAAGATGGCAGAAGTATGCTGGAGATTCCTACACCCCACATGACTAAAACTCACCCGGCTCGTCCCAACGCTAAATCTCGAACATTTGTTCTCATCTTTATCCTCACTAAGATAAACCAGAGTTACATAAAATGATATTAACAGATAGCTTTTCAATCATAAAATTCAGAGCATACATGACATTTTCTTAGAATTACCTCTTTTGATTGTCTATATTATCACAATATGATCAAACCTTCAGTATGTGATTGATATATCTTAATTTGCTAATAATCTAGTTTAGATCATTGCAGGCAGGTGATACATACAACTTTGTTGGCGCCTTCCATTTTTTTTTCCTTCGGAGCATCACTGATAGCAGAGAGCCTAGTCATGGATGCTTGAAAGATAAATACTTTTAATTAGGGCTAGGGGATAATCATTAAAGGAAGCCAGACTGCTGCAAAAGTCATTAACAATCTTAAATGAAATTTTTATTTTTATGATAGCCATTTACATGTATAATAAGAGTCAATGATTCTTGCAGCGGTGTGACAGAAACAGAGTGTGGCGAGAACTCATGTAAGACACCCCATTTAAATGAGCCGGTGTTAGCTATTCATTTCTGCTAATGAACTGGGCTCTGTAGAGTGCTGAAAAGGGGGAAATATTCCATGGTCTAAAATGTTAATACGCTCAAAAAATTATCATGTATTGAAAAGGAGGAAGTTCACTTTGTGGTTACTGATTATCGACATGAAAATCGGAAACATAGTTGTCGTAGACAATCGATGTATTATTTTGCTATGTTTATGGATATTTATATTTCTGCCCCACTAGTAACAGTTCATATGGGGTTTGATTCTTTAAAAATAGAAACGTTTAAATAAATCAAGATAAAAAATAAACAAGTAGTCAAAGCATACAGTAATTGTTTATTTGATAAAAGCCTGTGGTGCCTTAATGTCTGTAATTCACTTATGTTACATTTCCCAGATAATCTGCTTCTCATGTGATAAAACGTCTTGTCTGCCATATTTCTGAGACCTAGTGTAGTTAATTAGTGTAGATGATGGGAGTCTTCTCTTTCCCAAGCTTGTGGGCACTATGTTTGTCTGTCTTTTTTCCTCTTTCACGGTGCCTTACTGTCTACAATGATACCTCAGCACATAGCTTTACCCTGAGATAAGCTGTGCTTTTCTCCCTGCCTTTTCTACATCAGCTTTAGTACTCTGTCCAAAGGATACAGGTTTTGAACTGAAGAGCACTGCAAAAGTTTCTTAGCTGTGCCTTTCCGGTGCCAGCACGATCAGAGTTGTGTGTTCTAGAATTGTCCTTGACATTCTTTCATCCCACAATGGGGTGGTGGACGCAGTGTGCTGGAATCCATGACTTCACTATCACTGACAGAGATTCTAGAATAAATCACCTGCATTCTCTCCTTTCTGTCCTTGTCTCTTTCTTCTCCTGGCCCGGCCCTGTTCAAGGACTTTCAGAAAACTAACAGAAAGGAGGAGGAGGACCTGTGTTTTTATTGCGCCCTGTTCCAATGGTAACTGGCCATAAAAATAGGAATGTTTTCAAAACAAACAGCATCAATGGCGTTAAGTAAATAGGTGAACTTATGGCAGGGGAAAGGTATTCTGGACCCCTCCTGGGTCGCAGTCAGAAAATTAAACATCGTCTTTCAGTGAGGTGCAGGCCTTCTCTCACACTCCCCCTCTCCTTACATGATTTATCAGGTAGAGACAGACAGAAAGAGCAGACTGGCTCTCGACTCACATTACACTTTCAACTATAAAAACTGGCTCTCTCCAATGGATGTGTAGCTGTCAGAAGCAATAGAAATGGCCCAAAACATTTTTTTTTGCAAAGGGCCATAGAAGTGAGGTAGGTGTAAGTGGTCTTAGCCTACCTCCTGCTGGAAGTTCTCTCACTCTCATTCCTTGACCACATACAGATAATAGGGACTTTTCAAGGTAAAGAGGGAAGAAAAAGGGACAAAAGGCAAATCCCCTCTTGTGCTCCTTGACTCATATCAAAAATATGCAGTGAAATTGGATTACTAAGGCTGTAAAAACCAAAATGGCTGCATCCATGCGAACTCGTCCACTTTCCAGGAAAAAGAGACATGAGGGAAAGAGGAAAAGAGAGCTTGATTAACATTCAGTAAATTATAAACAACAAAAAAGTAACTATTCATATATGCTGGTCTCTTAAACACCAGAATTATATTTGTGGCTGTGTTGGAGGATTTTTTTGATTGCTCACAATACTCCAGTGTATCTTCAACAATATTGCTAAAGGGCCATTTCCTTAGAGTGCAGCCTGGTTTGATGTCATTACTGTGAAGACAACGGCACTCCAAACCCCCTCATATGCAAATGAAAAATGGCTGGCAAGTTTATCCACCACACAGTCAAGCTTCATGTCAAGGGAAAGTTGAGTACTTTTCATTCAAAAGAGTCCATTTTTTATTCTCTGAAGCTATTGGCTGGGTTTTTTATCTGTTTGGTGCAGAAGGAAACCGTCTCACTTCAAGCGAAATAAACAGAAAAAAAGCCTCTCTTAATGATTGAAATGAACCAACCATTAAAACAACTGATTTTTTGCTCTACACGAAAATATACGGTATATATATTGTATAATATATTAGTTTTTCTGCGTATGATTCGTGATTGCTAATTCAATGACAATGCAGCCCTCAAAAAATTAGGACGATTTTACACAACTTGTCAGCTACTTTTTAAACGAATTTCCTAAATGTTTTCTGTTAAGTTCAAGGTGCAAGAGACAGTAAAGAAGAGAGTTCCTCTATTCCCTTAATCCATTGATTTGTTTGTTTACCCCTCCATGGCAACACAGTATCCTTGAGACCATAGAAATCACATGGCTAGAACAAGGAGAAACAGAGAGAGACAGGAGCCATTTTTATTACCAGCCACTATCTTCTCGGAAGTACCTTGATTTAATTTTCAAAGACAGGACGGAAGGAAGGAGTCACAGAGGACTCTTTAAGTTAATTGTCTGTGGACTTGAACACCAACAATGTCCTCTTGTTCGCCGCCTATACGGCAAGAGAATTTACCCACCAATGTCAAAAGTTGTTCTCTCCCTTGTTTATGAGCCTGTCTGTCAATCTGGGGTCCTTTATTTATGGCTGTCTTACCTGTGCCAGGACAAAATGCAAGTCTGCCCTTGTCGTTCCTAAGACTATGCATTACACTGATTGGTAATAGAGTCTAAGCCCACAGCCCACGTTTTTCTGTGAAAACTCCCTGTATAGTTTGTTATTTTTTCTGCCGCATGTAGATTGTAAGTAGTGTCACAGTGAGGGAATAACAACTGCAAGGCCTTTTGTGCCAGTTACTCCTGTCTGATTGTTCAGGTGGATGGGGCTGGCTTCTTGAATTAATCTTTCTTTCTGGCGACTCTCGCTACCCCCGGAATGGCAGAGCAGCTTTCTTTCCCACTGCTTGTTGTTTTTAAGGTAAATAAGGCTCTGTCTGGTCCTGATGATAGCATTCATTAAGAATGCCACACAAAGCCTTGGCACAGTGCAACACAGCAAGCCCTTTATATCTCCGTACCTTCCTCTGAAGGCTTCATTGTGAGGCTTGGGTTTGCTTGGTACACTACAGCACAGAACATTGAACTGAACTTCTTTTCTCCTCCCCTCCTCCCTTCCCTCTTTTCTCCACAGATGAAATGAAAGATGATTATGACACTATGGGGCCTGACACCACTCTTCAGACAGTTGGAAACGGTACAGGTGAGTTGATTTAATCCATTGTGATGAGATTTGATGTACATACAGTGAGGGAAAAAAGTATTTGATCCCCTGCTGATTTTGTACGTTTGCCCACTGACAAAGAAATGATCAGTCTATAATTTTAATGGTAGGTTTATTTGAACAGTGAGAGACAGAATAACAACAAAGAAATCCAGAAAAACGCATGTCAAAAATGTTATAAATTGATTTGCATTTTAATGAGAGAAATAAGTATTTGACCCCCTCTCAATCAGAAAGATTTCTGGCTCCCAGGTGTCTTTTATACAGGTAACAAGCTGAGATTAGGAGCACACTCTTAAAGGGAGTGCTCCTAATCTCAGCTTGTTACCTGTATAAAAGACACCTGTCCACAGAAGCAATCAATCAATCAGATTCCAAACTCTCCACCATGGCCAAGACCAAAGAGCTCTCCAAGGATGTCAGGGACAAGATTGTAGACCTACGCAAAGGCTGGAATGGGCTACAAGACCATCGCCAAGCAGCTTGGTGAGAAGGTGACAACAGTTGGTGCGATTATTCGCAAATGGAAGAAACACAAAAGAACTGTCAATCTCCCTCGGCCTGGGGCTCCATGCAAGATCTCACCTCGTGGAGTTGCAATGATCATGAGAACGGTGAGGAATCAGCCCAGAACTACACGGGAGGATCCTGTCAATGATTTCAAGGCAGCTGGGACCATAGTCACCAAGAAAACAATTGGTAACACACTACGCCGTGAAGGACTGAAATCCTGCAGCGCCCACAAGGTCCCCCTGCTCAAGAAAGCACATATACAGGCCGTTTGAAGTTTGCCAATGAACATCTGAATGATTCAGAGGAGAACTGGGTGGAAGTGTTGTGGTCAGATGAGACCAAAATTGAGCTCTTTGGCATCAACAACTCGCCGTGTTTGGAGGAGGAGGAATGCTGCCTATGACCCCAAGAACACCATCCCCATCGTCAAACATGGAGGTGGAAACATTATGCTTTGGGGGTGTTTTTCTGCTAAGGGGACAGGACAACTTCACCGCATCAAAGGGACGATGGACGGCACCTTGTACCGTCAAATCTTGGGTGAGAACCTCCTTCCCTCAGCCAGGGCATTGAAAATGGGTCGTGGATGGGTATTCCAGCATGACAATGACCCAAAACACATGGCCAAGGCAACAAAGGAGTGGCTCAAGAAGCAGCACATTAAGGTCCTGGAGTGGCCTAGCCAGTCTCCAGACCTTAATCCCATAGAAAATCTGTGGAGGGAGCTGAAGGTTAGAGTTGCCAAACGTCAGCCTCGAAACCTTAATGACTTGGAGAAGATCTGCAAAGAGGAGTGGAACAAAATCCCTCCTGAGATGTGTGCAAACCTGGTGGCCAACTACAAGAAACGTCTGACCTCTGTGATTGCCAACAAGGGTTTTGCCACCAAGTACTAAGTCATGTTTTGCAAAGGGGTCAAATACTTATTTCCCTCATCATCACATTTCCTATTGCTGCAGGATTCATTTCCTGCTGTAGAAAACTGGCTCAAATCAAGATCCTACATCTGTATTGTGTTAAAAGAAGAGGCCGAGACCAACCACCCTTCCAATCCCTGTGTGGGTGGCTGTGTATCTCTGTGTCCGTGTAGAGCATTAGTGTCCCTGCATGGTCCTTTCTACACAAAACTATGGAACCAAATCCTACCTGCCATTTTTAATTAAGTAAACAAAGCTGATTTCCACCCACAAGCCTCTTGGGTATTAAGTTCTCCCTCCATGATATCATCCTGACCGCTGCTGACAATTGGCCTTGGCACCGTTCGAGTAAACACTCACCACATAATGGGAATCCTTCCTTAGGAATCTTCTATTCTTCTTTTTATTTATTTATATATTTTTAGATTTTGTGTGTGTGTGTGTGTGTGTGTGTGTGAGAATATGTGTGTGTGTGTGTGAGCATGCATGTTTGTGAGTGTGCGTGCACACGCGTTCCTGTGCATGTGTCGTAACTTTTTGTGTGGAGATTTAGACATCGCAAATGTTTCCATTCAGGACATTGAGGCTGTGGAAACAATGTAGAGGCACTGCATTGGAAGAAAAAACCCACACTAGATTACATGTGATTTCATTTATGAAATGAAAAATGCAATCATGTCTTGCCACCTAGGCACTCTTTTATCCAGGTGATTTCCTCTATTACAGAGAAGAAATTCCCCTGTTATTTTACAGGGGAAATTTAAAAGGAGGCATTATGAGGTTGAGCTTGTAGCTTGTTGGCAATACAGTGACATCCTAAATTACATTTCATTTGCTAAATCTAATTAGTCTAAATTTGATCTTTTTGATGTATTTTTGAAACCTTAAGATACATACAGTGGGGAAAAAAAGTATTTAGTCAGCCACCAATTGTGCAAGTTCTCCCACTTAAAAAGATTATGAGAGGCCTGTAATTTTCATCATAGGTACACGTCAACTATGACAGACAAATTGAGGAAAAAAAATCCAGAAAATCATATTGTAGGATTTTTAATGAATTTATTTGCAAATGATGGTGGAAAATAAGTATTTGGTCACCTACAAACAAGCAAGATTTCTGGCTCTCACAGACCTGTAACTTCTTCTTTAAGAGGCTCCTCTGTCCTCCACTCGTTACCTGTATTAATGGCACCTGTTTGAACTTGTTATCAGTATAAAAGACACCTGTCCACAACCTCAAACAGTCACACTCCAAACTCCACTATGGCCAAGACCAAAGAGCTGTCAAAGGACACCAGAAACAAAATTGTAGACCTGCACCAGGCTGGGAAGACTGAATCTGCAATAGGTAAGCAGCTTGGTTTGAAGAAATCAACTGTGGGAGCAATTATTAGGAAATGGAAGACATACAAGACCACTGATAATCTCCCTCGATCTGGGGCTCCACGCAAGATCTCACACCGTGGGGTCAAAATGATCACAAGAACGGTGAGCAAAAATCCCAGAACCACACGGGGGGACCTAGTGAATGACCTGCAGAGAGCTGGGACCAAAGTAACAAAGCCTACCATCAGTAACACACTACGCCGCCAGGGACTCAAATCCTGCAGTGCTAGACGTGTCCCCCTGCTTAAGCCAGTACATGTCGAGGCCCATCTGAAGTTTGCTAGAGTGCATTTGGATGATCCAGAAGAGGATTGGGAGAATGTCATATGGTCAGATGAAACCAAAATATAACTTTTTGGTAAAAACTCAACTTGTCGTGTTTGGAGGACGAAGAATGCTGAGTTGCATCCAAAGAACACCATACCTACTGTGAAGCATGCGGGTGGAAACATCATGCTTTGGGGCTGTTTTTCTGCAAAGGGACCAGGACGACTGATCCGTGTAAAGGAAAGAATGAATGGGGCTATGTATCGTGAGATTTTGAGTGAAAACCTCCTTCCATCAGCAAGGGCATTGAAGATGAAACGTGGCTGGGTCTTTCAGCATGACAATGATCCAAAACACACCGCCCGGGCAACGAAGGAGTGGCTTCGTAAGAAGCATTTCAAGGTCCTGGAGTGGCCTAGCCAGTCTCCAGATCTCAACCCCATAGAAAATCTTTGGAAGGAGTTGAAAGTCCGTGTTGCCCAGCGACAGCCCCAAAACATCATTGCTCTAGAGGAGATCTGCATGGAGGAATGGGCCAAAATACCAGCAACAGTGTGTGAAAACCTTGTGAAGACTTACAGAAAACGTTTGACCTGTGTCATTGCCAACAAAGGGTATATAACAAAGTATTGAGAAACTTTTGTTATTGACCAAATACTTATTTTCCACCATAATTTGCAAATAAATCCATTAAAAATCCTACAACGTGATTTTCTGGATTTTTTTTCCTCATTTTGTCTGTCATAGTTGACGTGTACCTATGATGAAAATTACAGGCCTCTCTCATCTTTTTAAGTGGGAGAACTTGCACAATTGGTGGCTGACTAAATACTTTTTTGCCCCACTGTATTTGTTCAACGGTGAGTTGTGAATCCAACATAGAGATCTCAAGCATCCTCACAGTTTTGTGTCTCTAAATTACAATAAATGATTCTCAAATAGTTTACACAAAGTCCTAATGAGAATGCAGGAAATTGAGCTGCCTAGTTAACAGTTGTTTCATACGATTTAATAAAAGATCCTTTGGCACCAGTGACATTTTCATGCCACTTTTGACAACCAAATCCACTACCTTGACCTTTCACAAATTGGGCCCATAAAATAATCACTGAACGAATCACATTATAAAAATATACCTTGGCTTGGAAATGTCTAATTAAATAAGTAACTATCTAAATCCAGTCAAATAAAACAGTTTGTGTGACTTCCTGTAACATTTAGCACAACAATGTTATATGTGACAAGTGTTATAACAGTGATATTGATAGGGGGTAATAGAATACAGACTTGCCTCAGGTTGTTGGAATGCTGTATGGTATAGCTTTGAATTAACGTGAACCGTTGAGGGTCTATCATCTTCTGTTGACTAATAAAGGTTGCAGATTTTGATTAGCTTTGTTTGCTATTGGAGCCAGCTATCTCTACTCTGCAGCTTTGGGATTCCCCAAAGAGAAGGGACTGGAGAATATGAAAAAAAAACACACAATGTGTGACTTCAGCAATTTCAGAAAGACAGCTTTAGAAAGTACTTTCTTGACTATGGTAAGGCTTTATTTGTGCAACATTGTGGTTTGTCCTCAGTAATCTGTTCCACAGACAATCAACTAACCAGAGCCCTTTTATTGACCCCACAGGGAATTTTATTGTACTGTTGCTACACAATGTGTAAATAAAATGTTGATTGAGAGGCTTAAACACTGAGGCTTAATTAAATAGATGGATGTCTTTCGATAATCTCAAAGATTCAAAATGGTAAAATACAAATTATTTTCATATCACGTATGATAAGGAAAATTAGAAGTAATTTGACCAGTTTAAATTGTGTTCCCCACATTTATTGTGTAACTGGTAATACGTTTCAAGTAAATACAATATGTTTATCTAAAATACTTTCCCATGATTTAAGGTGGTACTTTTCTAAGATTAACTCATATTTCTTGTTTTAGTGGCTGTTGTGTGACAAGATAACACAGTAATTCAGATGTATTCTCCCACAACTACTACCTTAATGTCTATTGTGGTGTTTCTTCATCACATTTAGACCCAACATGTTCCCAGAATTGCTGTAACACACATTTCTCTTGGGGAGTGAAGAATCCAATTTTTTAAACCCATCTCTCTCTCTCTCTCTCTCTCTCTCTCTCTCTCTCTCTCTCTCTCTCTCTCTCTCTCTCTCTCTCTCTCTCGCTCTCTCTCTCTCTCTCTCTCTCTCTCTCTCTCTCTCTCTCTCTCTCTCTCTCTCTCTCTCTCTCTCTCTCTCTCTCTCTCTCTCTCTCTCTCTCTCTCTCTCTCTCTCTCTCTCTCTCTCTCTCTCTCTCTCTCTCTGGCTCTCTCTCTCCCTCCCCCTTCTCGCTTTCCCTTCTTCTTTTCAGTTAAGAATGTTGTTGATTGCACTTCAGAATTTGAGGAGTTCTTCGCTAAGCGCAGTAAGCTCCAGGAGGAGAGCCTGAGCGAGAGCCACAGCCACGTGGTCAGCATCGCTGAGTACCTGCAGCGGGGTGACACTGCCATCATTTACCCAGAAGCACCCGAGGGAGAGGAGCTGTCCCGTCTGGGCACGCCCGAAGTGCCTGAAACAAACAGCCAGGAGGAAAATGGTAAGAATCCAGAGACCAGCCAGGGAGGGCAAGAACAGAACTGGGGACAGGGGCTGTATGTATAAAGCGTCTCAGAGTAGGAGTGCTGATTTAGGATCAGTTTTGCCTTTTAGATCACAATCAATAAGATTACATAGACAGGGGTGAGCTGATCCTGGATCAGCACTCCTCTTTTGAGACTCTTGCTACATACGCCAGCAGAAGAGAACAGAGCAGCAGTGGTGTGGCTGGACTCTTCTTCATCTCTGTGGCTCAGTGACATGGGCAGCTGTTGGTCTCACAGATTCTTCACTGGATGCCTCTGTGTTTACCTTCGGTCCTTCAGTCTTTAAGCAGCAGCAGCTGCCAGAGGTCTGAAATAAGATAGTACACCTCCCAGACCCCGGGGGAACAGGGATTGAATTAGAATGGATTTATGATACATACTTCAGAAATGATGAAAGTGTGAGAAAAATTGTATTAAATAAGTCACTTAAAAGCAATTAGGCAAGGGAACTATGGTTAAGGGGAGCAAGGAAGGACGAGGGGGAGGCTGGGTAAGGTAGTGTTCTTAAAAACCAGGTCAAGGTGCTTTATTTCAGACTGACATTTGTAAGATATCAGTGTAAGACAGTGTAAGATTAGATATCATGTTTAATTTGTGTCGAAAGTCAAAGAAACAACACAATTACTTAAGCTAAAAGTATATTATGCAACACATTCTATAGGTCAATTAAAAGCTAATTCATTTGAGTATGTCTGAATTTCCATGTGTCTTAGTATGTGATATAAAATAAGAGAGAGAGCAGAGTCTGTATGTGTGTGTGCGTGTGCATATGTGTGTGTGTGTGTGTGTGTGTGTGTCAGGGATGCCAGCCTGAGACGATGGCACTCTGTAGAGCAGATTGCAGTGATACCTCCCATACCATTCCGGGCAGTACGCCCATTAGCTGCCATTGATTTGCTGACCTTTTGGACCGCTTTCCCTCCCCAACCCCCCTCCCCTTCTCCCCCCGTCTCCCCTACCCAGACCTGCCACCTGGAACTCCAGATGCTTTCGCCCAACTGTTGACCTGCCCCTACTGCGACCGGGGTTACAAGCGCTTGACATCGCTCAAGGAGCACATCAAGTACCGCCATGAGAAGAATGAGGAGAACTTCGCCTGCCCCCTGTGTAACTACACGTTTGCTTACCGCACTCAGCTTGAGCGACATATGGCCACGCACAAGCCCGGCAGAGATCAGGTGAGGATCATATGCCCTCGTTTTTTTTTGGTGCTGTTTTCAATCACTTTCAGGATCATATGCACTTCTCACTTCTTCTTTTTTCAATCACTCTTTCCTCTCCCCTTCCCTTCCCCTTCACTCCCTTGGAGGAAAATATATCATTTTGATTGGCAATCATTATTAATTTTTCATGCCATTTTGAAGATGCAGATCTTTTAATGGTAATAACTTTAATTGAGGCCCTAAATGGTTTTTTGATGGCCCCGTCTGATATGATTTTGCAGTCTTATGTTCACGATCGAATGATTATGTTAATTTCCAATTTAGACATTTTATCTGCTCCTTAATTTCACTTCAACTAGTAGATTTTATGTTCTTTAAAATCAAGCATTTCCTTTATGCAGTACTATGTCATACATTCCACCATTTCCTTACATTTCATAAACAGAGTCGACATGTACACTTATTATTGAGTCTCACTCACTACCAATGTCTTTTTTTATATAAACTAACCTGGGAATTTGTTGGCAATTTGCATGCATCACATCCAACTCCCTGTGTGGAAAAAACCCACCTTCTATTCATAGATGTTACATTTGCTTGCCAACCATGTTAAAAAATACGTGAATCTGAACAAAACCGGTAGTGACAATTTAAGTCCTCTTGGGGTTAAAAATAAAGAGAAAAGAAAGATAAAAATGTGTTGAGAAGTTAGTAAACAATTGTGGCATCGCTTACAGGCAAGTCCCAATCCCATGTCCCATGATAGCTGTCTCTACTTAGGAAAAGATCCCCTCGCCATAAACACCATAAAAAATTCTAAAATAACCTGGAATTCTTAACACTTCTTATCCAATTAATACGAGCCAATAATATTTGAATACCCAGCCCATGCGCCCCGCCCACAACATCCAACATCCCATCCCTAACCTTCCCTGAGTCATGTAGGAAAGCAAGTCCCCCTTCCCCAAAAACACATTTGCTGGTGTTGGTGCCATTGACAATTAGGGTTAGAGAATGACTGTATCTTATTGGCACAACTAAAGTTTACGGCGGTCCTCAGAGGGAAGCAGCGGGAGCCAAAGCAGCTGTTGCTGTTTGTTTATGCAACTCAGCAACATACGAGCGGTGGGGTCCCTGACTGGTGCTTGGCGGCCCCACCGACAGACAGACCCACTCCTGCTTGATCTTTGAAGGTTGCTGCCGTTTGAACAATCCTCCCTGTGTCCTCCCTTACGCCATCTGTCTCCCCAGGAATGTGGGTAGAGTCAGCACACCCCAGCAGTTGTCAGGCTGGATCAGGACGCTGGCTGCTTGTTCCTGCTATGCCTGCCTGCTTAGCGAGTGCTGCTGAGAGATCTTTTGTATTGCCTAACCATTTAACATGCTCACCTCCCACTCTGAATTAATTGTGCACGCCTGGTGCGCACCCCTTTTACACGTACGCTGTTATTGTTGTTGATATTACTATTACATTTGGATTTTGAAACAGGCAGAGGCCTCCCCCTGTTTGAATTGCAAATTTGTGGGGCCGCAACTGATGTTTACCTTTGAACAGAGAATCAAGGCCTAGGCCCATCCTATCCAGCGTAGTCTAAGATTATTAAAGAGACATTTGAGGATTCAAATGATTAGTGGAAATCTGGTCCAATTAAGACATTTCAACATTTATGGAAATGTAATGTTTCTTCATGTATAATTACTGTTGTATGCAGGTATGTGAAATACGGGGAAGGACTTCTTGTGAAATAGTCTTTCGAGTGATTACCCAAATTAATAAAAATAGATCAGATTGCTTGTTTCTAATGAGGGGGAAACTATATTTAAAAAAGAGCCCCTTTCATTTAGTTTATTTTATTGGCTGCCAAATTCTAAAGGCATGCTTCCTTGGCTCGAGAGCCAGGAAATTAAAAGGTATGTGATTCCGTCTGTTATCAGCGCCACTCTTGTACTCTCTCATTGGAGTTGGAAGTAAAAAGAGGCTAGATGGGCTGTGTAGCAACACAAGCCATTTGGCATGTTGGTCGATTGCACCGAGGGCTGATTGTGATTATTTAGTGAACTCTTTTCCCCCTGTAATGTTGTGAGTAGAACTAATGTAAATACCTGCTTCTTTCTCTATAGCACCAACTGCTGAACCAGGGGGCTGGCAACCGCAAGTTCAAATGCACAGAATGTGGCAAGGCCTTCAAATACAAGCACCATCTGAAGGAACACCTGCGGATTCACAGTGGTGGGTAGCAAGGGGGCCTGTGCACTCCTCTTTGAATATGCATAACCTTGATTTAAGACTGTGGTGAACTTCATAGGGTGTACAAAAATCGATTCCCTTTTTCTTTTCTCTCTCCCACTGTTCCAATGGATGACTTGAGCTTCTTTGTTTCTATCTGCCAATCTTACAATTGAGCAGTTTAATTCCCTGAAATTAGTTCAGTGTTTACACTTTAATTTGGCATTAATTAAAGGTGTTCATTCTTGATACATTTTCCCTCAGCCCACTTATATTTAATAATTGAGAATATGTGTGTTCATTATGCCATTTTAAATGTGTTCATGGCAGATATTGTTTTAAAGTATACGTTGTTGTCTCTTTTCAGGTGAGAAGCCATACGAATGCCCAAACTGCAAGAAGCGCTTCTCTCACTCAGGCTCCTATAGCTCTCACATCAGCAGCAAGAAGTGCATCGGCCTGATAGCAGTCAACGGGAGGATGCGCAACAACATGAAGACAGGCTCTTCCCCTACATCAGCCTCGTCCTCCCCCACTAACACCGCCATCACCCAGCTGAGACACAAGCTAGAGAACGGAAACGGAAATGGCAAGCCCCTGGGCCACCACCAGGACCAGAACAACCACCACCTGAACATCAAAACAGAACCACTAGACTTCAACGACTACAAACTCATGATGGCCTCCCACGGCTTTGGCGGACCTGGGCCCTTCATGAACGGAGGCATGGGGGGAAACAGCAGCCCGCTAGGGATCCACTGCTCAGCCCAGAGCCCCATGCAGCACCTTGGGATGGGGATCGAACAACAGCTCCTGGGCTACCCGTCCCTGAGCAACAACCTGAGCGAGGTCCAGAAGGTGCTCCAGATCGTGGACAACACTGTGTGCAGGCAGAAGATGGACTGCAAACCGGAGGAGATCTCCAGACTCAAGGCTTACATGAAGGAGCTCGGGAACCAGATCGAGGAGCAAAAACAGGGACTGACGTCACAGGTGGGTCACCAGGTTGGTCTTCCAGTCGTCAGCCATAACGGTGCCACTAAAAGCATCATCGACTACACATTAGAAAAAGTGAACGAAGCCAAAGCTTGTCTTCAGAGCTTGACCACGGACTCAAAGAGACAAATTAGCACTATCAAACGAGAGAAATCCAACCACATGCTAGATTTAGGTACCGATGATAAGATGCATGAGAACAATATTATGTTTACACCCTTTTCTTGCCAATACTGCAAAGAAGCCTTCCCAGGCCCAATTCCCTTGCATCAGCATGAACGTTACCTGTGTAAAATGAATGAGGAGATCAAGACAGTTCTCCAGACTAGCGAGAACCTTATGCCCACAAAACAGGGGATGTTTACGGAGAAGCATGCCCTCCTGCTCTCGTCCATGCTGTCTGAGAAAAGCCCCATTAACCCGTACAAGGACCACATGTCAGTGCTCAAGGCCTACTTCGCTATGAACATGGAGCCCAATTCAGAGGAACTACTGAAGATCTCCATAGCGGTCGGCCTTCCTCAGGAATTCGTCAAAGAGTGGTTCGAGCAGAGGAAAGTCTACCAGTACGGCACCCCAAGAACTCCACCACTAGAACAACGGAACAACCATCCAGATATGGTTCTAGCCGCAAACAACCACAACCACACTCCCGCTAAAGACTCAATGGCAGCTAGATCCCCAGTGTCCCTGATCAAGTCTAATGACCGTGACCGCAACCGTGACCACCATATCACGCCCACCTCCATTGCAGAGCACCATAACAACGTCAACAACTGTGAGAACCAACTCAGACTCATGAAAGCTAACACGTTCAGTGGACACACCAAACACATGGGTGACCACTCCAAATTGGACCACCACTCAAGGAGCAGCACACCTTCTCCTTTGAACCTTTCCTCCACATCTTCCAAAAACTCCCATAGTAGCTCATATACTCCAAACAGCCTGATGTCTGAGGACCTGAACCTCAACATGAACCAGTCTGAACAACCACTGGACCTGTCACTGCCAAAGCTCATGAAGGAGCCCAAACACGCCATGACCTTGAAGAGCAGACCTAAACTAAACAGTATTAACCACCATGACCACTCCAGTGTTCCCTCCCCACGAGAGCACTTCGAAGAGCCACTTAACCTGGCCTATCTCAAGAAGGAGTTTGAAGCCAGAGGCCAGAACCACCACAATGGAGACCTCAACAAAAGCACCAGCCCCTTGTTCGGGATGAACCCCTTCGGTAACAAACCTATGTACACATCGCTTCCGCAACAGAGCGCGTTCCCACCTGCCACCTTCATGTCTCCGATGCAGGCCAGCATGCCTGGGCTGAGGCCATACCCAGGGCTGGATCAGATGGGCTTCCTACCACACATGGCCTACACTTATGCAACAGGAGCAGCTACCTTTGCTGAGATGCAACAGCAGCAGAGGAGAAAATACCAGCGAAAGCCAGGTTTCCAGGTAAATAGATAAGCCACTTGTGGTTTAGTTTTTAAGCCTCAGGTTTATCCTCTCTCTCTCTCTCTCTCTCTCTCTCTCTCTCTCTCTCTCTCTCTCTCTCTCTCTCTCTCTGTCTCTCTCTCTCTCTCTCTCTCTCTCTCTCTCTCTCTCTCTCTCTCTCTCTCTCTCTCTCTCGTCTCTCTCTCTCTCTCTCTCTCTCTCTCTCTCTCTCTCTCTCTCTCTCTCTCTCTCTCTCTCTCTCTCTCTCTCTCTCTCTCTCTCTCTCTCTCTCTCTCTCTCTCTCTCTCTCTCTTTCTCTCTCTCTCTATGTCTGTCTCTGTCTGTCAGTCTCTGTTTCTGTCTCTGTCTCTGTCTCTGTCTCTGTCTCTGTCTCTGTCTCTGTCTCTGTCTCTGTCTCTCTCTCTCTCTCTCTCTCTCTCTCTCTCTCTCTCTCTCTCTCTCTCTCTCTCTCTCTCTCTCTCTCTCTCTCTCTCTCTCTCTCTCTCTCTCTCTCTCTCTCTCTCTCTCTCTCTCTCTCTCTCTCTCTCTCTCTCTCCTCTCAGATTCTCTAAAATGATCTGCTCATTGTGCCACTAATTAAAATGTACTCTAATGAGCTCAAATGCTCACCTGCAGCACATTGAACCAGGGAGAAAACACAGTCAGGTAGATAACCAGCTGTCAAACGAGCCTGGAGTTGTTCAGTTCTCCAAGCAGGCGTCATTAGCAATATCAGCATATAATTGGTGTTTCAGAGGAGGTTATAATGTGGGGGATTCGGTTGTAGCCAGACTCCACCGTGAATTGTCCTTACTGCAGAGTGCAGGCAGCATCACGTCTCCAGCTGTTCAGTGTAGTCTATTCCAGAGTAAAACACTACTACGTACCCTTTAAAATCAATCTGTGTCAGCCTAGTTTATTTGGGGTTTTTTTCTTAGGTATTTTGAATTGTGAATTGTGTGAGGGAAATAGTGTACGTGATCTGTGCAATAGGTAAAGGGTAGGCCCTGAAGCTGCACACAGCACAGAGGATCTGACTCCAGCTCCAATTCTCTGCCACTTTCTTGTATTTTATTTTAAAGAGAGTAGCTCTCTAAAGCCAAAATGAGTTTCTACATGCAGATTAATAATGCACAGGCTCCATGTTCATTCCCACTGAATGCTGAAGGCTGTTTAACATTGAGGGAACCATTTTGATAAAAAGTATTAATAATGTTTCCTATTCTAAGTTATTAAATTAGATTTAAAAAATACAGCTACGGGCATTTAGCTCAAATTGATTGCGGAATGATAGTAGCTCTGTTCTTTAAAAACAGTGTAAGAAAGAAAATGTCCCCGCCAAAGGAATCATTGTCAGACCAGAGCGAGCACTTCTTAATGAGAGCAATGGTGCTTCTCAATATTGGTCATTTAGAACACCTCTTGATTTAATCATTATGAGTTGGAAATTAGAAGAATATGACAATATGCCCCGCAAAGGGCTTTCTCTTATTATTATGACCTTCTAATGTAATAATATTTTCCACCATTCATTTAGTTTAAGCCTATCGGGTTAATCTTCCCTTATAAAGAACAGATACATATAGAATTAAAACTCTCTCATGTATAAAATTAGACCGAATGTGAATTCAAATATATGGAGGACGGATTAAAAAACAACAACATTCAGGGTAGATTCTCAACCATTACAATGTAGTCTACCTTTTATATATATATATATATATATATTTACACCTGAGCTCTGTATTGGAGTGTTAGTAATTAGGTCAAACACTAAGTTCCATTCAGTCTTTCATTCAGGCAAACATCAGGAGGTACTGTACCTATATTTAGTTGACATGTGTGGATTGATAAATGTGTTATTTTCTAGGGGGAGCTGCTAGACGGAACAGCAGATTATATGTCAGGACTGGATGACATGACCGATTCAGACTCCTGTCTGTCCCGGAAGAAGATTAAGAAGACAGAAAGTGGTATGTACGCGTGTGACTTGTGCGACAAAACATTCCAGAAGAGCAGTTCCCTCCTAAGACACAAATATGAACACACAGGTATATACTGTTCTAGAACACTTATTTTACCCCATTGCTTTTATTTGTAATGTTTTGTGTTACTAAACCCTTTCAATTGTTCTATTTTGTTTATTCCCCATTTCTTTCTTGCTTTGTTCTTTTTCAGTTGTATGTAAATCGAGACCTAACTTGTTTCTTCATTGACAGGGGTGAGGAGAAATACTTACTAAAATATGGAGAGCAAGACATTACATTATCAGGGTTATGCCAGAAATACCTTTATCTGAATATATAAGCTCCATACTTAAATCAAAATGGGGTAGAAAGTGCCTAACGAAATGTTGTGTCATTGCTTTGCATAATGCATGAGGGCACTGTCTGAAGTAAATGTCATCCTTGACCATTTCTAATTAAATCCATCACATGCTACTTTATTAACCCTATTATGATTTACAAAACACACTAACCATACCCACGTATATAACTCATAAAGAGACAGAGACAGACTGCTGACGGTGTCACTTGACCAAAACGGTCCTTTATTGACTATCACTCTAATCAGTGATAGATTGGTTTAACCCATTGAACATTTGTGTGTTGATGACTTTTTTTTTTAAACTTCTCACAATAAACCTCTTTCACTAGGTTGCATCATTCTTTACACACATGACTATACGCAGCACACAGCAGAGCAGAATACTGCATGCTTTATGTAGCCTGCAGTTTATCTGGTTGTGGTATTAAGAGGTGTGCTGCAAGTATGGCAGCTATGGAAGGTGTCGAAGGCATTCCAGGGCTATTTGTGGCTAGGAATTGGCCAGATGTGTTAGTGTCTGTGCTTGGCGTCACAAGTGGTGTCACGAGCTGATTGAAATGCCAAAGGAGAAACTCTGTCTTATGATTTGTGTCAGATAGACTGTTATATTTCCGGATCTGCTGAGGTGTAGTAAATTCAAAAGGGGTGGAACTGTCCCCTACTCCCTACCCCATGATATACACCATGACCAGCCACCATTGCTGGCTGCTGGGGGAGTTTTTATTTAGCCAGATCATTTGGTAGCATGATGTAATGAAATTTCACTCCATCAATGTACGGCGGCTCGAGTTTCTCGTCTCACACTTTTGTATTCAGGGTATCCCATCTTACATGGTGAGCAGAATAGAGTAGAGATGAGTCCCAAAATAATTGAGGGACAGAGGCATCTAGAAACTATAATTATTCTACTGAGATTATCAGGGTAGCCATAGGAGTCTCTTGTTCAATTTTCATCTCCTATTTGTTTATTTATTTGTCACAGCTTTCTGTATGTTTAGTTTGCGATGGTTTATTTATGTTACATCCATCAGTGTGGCACTTAAGCCGAAAATAAGTGTTTGTGATTCTGTTCCTCCATGCTTTAGCGATAGGAAGGAATTTCATAATGTAAACACATGGCAGACCCAGTGGTTTTTTAAGCTGTTTATCTTCTCATTTGGAATAAACAAGTAAATTATGACAAAGTTAGCATTGATATTGTAATGATAGTTCAAGATGCTTCATATCATTCGAATCATCTGAACGTACGTTCAGTTTGTGTTTGTTCTCCTCCTGATGTTTTTAATTGTGTGAAATGTAGTAACAAAGTAGCGAGATGGGAAACTCATGTCTGCTTTCCTGTCCCTTTGTGTCTCCTCAGGTAAACGGCCACACCAGTGTCAAATCTGCAAGAAGGCATTCAAACACAAGCACCACCTTATAGAACATTCACGACTGCACTCGGGCGAGAAACCGTACCAGTGTGACAAGTGCGGGAAGCGCTTCTCTCACTCGGGCTCCTACTCCCAGCACATGAACCACCGTTACTCTTACTGCAAGAGGGAGGCTGAGGAGAGGGAGGCGGCCGAAAGAGAGGCCCGGGAGAAGGGCCACCTAGAACCCACAGAGCTACTATTGAGCCGGGCCTACTTACAGGGTATGACTCCTCAGGGCTACCCCGACCTGGAGGACCGCGAGGGCATTCTGAGGGACGGAGGGATGAACGGAGGAATGAGAGATCGTCAGAAGGAAGTTGAAGGAACGTACGTGAAAATAGGACGTAGGGAAGAGGATTTTGAGGAGGAGGAAGAGGAGAGCGAGAACAAGAGCATGGACACAGATCCAGACACGTTGAGGGATGAGGAGGAGAACGGAGAGCACTCGATGGACGATAGTTCGTTGGACGGGAAAACAGAAACCAAATCGGATCACGAGGACAATATGGAGGACGGCATGTAATAAAATGACTGCATTTCAAAAGCTTCCCATCTTACTTTTCTGTTCAGTATTGTTACCTGCTTGGTTTTAAACGCTGCTGTGTTGAAGCTGTACATGCACGTGCCTGAAGCTTCTAGGAAGCTTTGTATTGAAGGACTCAATGGGTGGTGGTTGTATATGTCTGCCCAAGGAGACATTGATTTGAAGTTCAATTTTAGGGTGGGTCGGTGGGAGGGGGGAGAATTGTGTAAGAAGAGGCTGCATTATGCAAAAATGAAAAATGAATAAATTAATACATTTTAAAAATTGTACAGTATTAAGGCCTAAAAATATGTGTGGTGCTAACATCCTAAAAACCCTGTGTTCCATAGTCTTTATAGCACAAACTAGTGACTTGTACAAATTGCACTTCGCTTCTATAATCACTACAAAAATAATAAAAAAGTATTGCCTATGTATATATTTATACTGTTGAAAAAAGCAGTGGTATCCACACTACAGTCCATCAGTTTTATTACTTATCTTTCACTTAATGTGTTGTCTATAGTTTTGCCCTGTCGTCAGGCCAGCTAGCCACACAGTTTTAGGCCTCAGAATTTCTCTGTGAAGGAACTTAACAGATATTACCTGTTTCATTTTAAGATATTGAAGTCTTAAAGAGACCTTGAAATTAAGGGAAAACGGTTTGACAAGTACAGTAGATGGAAGGATCGTGTGAACAATGAAGGATAAAGCCTTTGTAAGGTGTTTTTGATAAGAAAAAGCCTTATATGCAAACATTTTAATCTGTGTGTTTCGGCAAGTGCCATCCTTGTATTGTGTGAAAGGAGGGTGACACATGTTACCTCTTCACCAGCTTCGGTATTAAGAGATAGCTCACCTTACTCTTTGACGCACCCATGTCAGTATTAGTACACTAGGCAGCAGTTCCTTAGTTTACATATGTTTGTGCAATTTTCAGGTTTATTTCATTAACTTTTGTCAGTATTACACCAAACAAATTTTTTGAAACAACAAAATTACATTCATTTTGTTTGTAGGTTGAATAACATTTTATTTATGTGGCCCATTTTATATTTCCTAATTTTATTTATTTCATACTGTAGTGTACAGTATTATAGTTCTTCAAAATATAGATATATTTTAGTAAAAAGGAACTTGGCATTGATCATTGGGGCAAATTTTACGTAAAGAGAGCATTTATTGTGTTTTGAAACATTAATTGTGAATTGCGAATTTTCAACGATATTATTTTGTTTTATTTCCTTTATTTTCCAATTACTGGAAATTCCAAATTTGGGAACTTTTATACAATATTGTGAAAACACTGTATTTTTAACAAAAAAAATTCCACTTTCTTCATTTTTTTTTTTTGCTAAAAAAATGAAGAGGGACTGTTAAGATACAATGTATGATACCATGACTGAAGAAAATCTTTCCTGAAATGTCTTTGTAAAAGTATTATTGAATTTTTAATTTGTATTTCTCTTGGAAATGACCATGCTCGAATAAAAGTAGCCAAATTACAGAACACACCATGCCTTATGTTTTAATTTTTGTAATGCTTTTGTAGCAGTGCTAGAGGTCCTCTGTAGCTCAGCTGGTAGAGCACGGCGCTTGTAACGCCAAGGTAATGGGTTCGATCCCCGGGACCACCCATACAAAAAAAAAAAAAAAAAAAAAAAAGTATGCACGCATGACTGTAAGTCGCTTTGGATAAAAGCGTCTGCTAAATGGCATATTATTATTATTATTATTATTATAGAACCACATAACTACACCTGTCACTCAGAAAAGGAGTTGTCTGAAAGTCAAAGACCCACATTCCCCCCAAAATTGGAAGTTTGCCTCATATGATTTCAACTTTTTACGCACTGTCACACAATAATTAATTATTTTTACAATTATTTTCAAACGTTTTATAACATTCAATAGACTTAATGATTATTCAATTACAGTCACATTACCATGAGAGAGAAAAAACTAAGAAACAAATGAAGTCATTAAAATTAAAGGTGGACGCCAGCTAAATGTACTTTCGTGTGAAGATACTTATAGCTGTTAACAGCTCACACTGCATATGCAGATTCAAAGCAACATCAAAAGGCTTAGATGAAAGGGAAAAGGTTGAGCAATGCCAAACACAGAACATGCTTTGCATATTCCAATTTTCATATTGATCCTGATGCCATCTGATCATTCGATGCTATCTCACAGATAAAAGGGGAGGTCTTAAATGATTAGCCATTGAATATAACCATGTACTGTTAACTGTTGGGACGATTAAGAATGCAAATCTTCCACAGAGATCAGAGGTAAGGAGAAGATACCTTCAAGGAGAATAGAACACTCCAGGTGGAATGTATTTGACACATTCTAATACCCTTCTGCACCACAAAAAAAAGATCATGACGTTAGGAGGGAAGTTGTACTTGTTATTTGTTGCCCCAGTCAATCATGTTGAAGTATATAACAATTTCCTTTTAAAACATTATTTAAAAATACTTATCCGAGCAAGTCGAATGTTTGGGAGGAAAAAAACACCCAATGACAACATGCTGTTACAGTAACTCCTAATAGTGTCATATTGCCATATGTTTTGGCCAGATTGGTGGTGTGTTTGGAACATATGAACTCTGATGATTCATCACTGGTTTTATGTATAGACTCAGATTTTGCCTTCAGGGTGCCACAATTGCTTCCATAAATATCTCCAAGTCTTACTATAGTTACATTACTTAATATTGTCATTGGCTCAACACATACTGTACCTCGCTGACATGTTATATAGGGAAACTTTATGGGCCTTGGCGTGCACAAGTTCTCAGATGAAAAGGAAATTGAAATAGAAGTGTGTATAGAAGTGTGTACCACTGAACTGAATAAAAGGTATATTCAGTAGAATTAACTCTGAATACAGGATATGCAACTTATTTCCAAAACGTTTAGTTTATTTCCAAAACATTTAGTAAACATTTAGCAAAAAAAAAAAAATTTCAAGGGAAGAGGATGTTGATATAGGATCCAGGATAAATCCAGGGTGAGCGAGTAGGAGAGGAGAGCTCAGACTTTTGACCTCATTAAATTATTTACGTATCCCCATATGCTGCCCATATCATTCTCAGGGCGTATGAAGGACGGCCCCTGTGAAGAAGGCCCAGACCTGGCACTGGGAGAGAGAAAGTTCAATGACAGGCAGGCAGGAGAAGCACAAGTGACCAGTAGGGATTATCCAATCAGAGTGTCAGAAGAGCAGCCAGCTGTTAGCTGTTCAGTCTGGCCCAAGCAGAAAGAGACCCAGAGCAGGTGGTGCACCAGTGTGCCAGTGGTGGGACAAAAACAGACAAAAAATGATGATGACAATAATAAAAGAGAATCACCCATCCAGAACTATATCCTTATTGGAGGGCAGCGTCTCTCGTGAAGTTTGTGCTCCAATGCACTGTTGAGAATGGTGGCAAGCCAAGGAGTTCTCAACTTTTTAAATGTCTTGTATATCATGAAAGGCTACACCATCTGCGACAAAGATGCTAACACACATGGATTTCTGCCCCATGATGTAAAATTCAAGATTTTAGTAAAAGGGGTGTAACACAGGCAACTACACAGACCTATATTCAACTGTAAATGTATAGTATGCATTGATCACAATACATTCTTTATCAATGACATACAATTATAATGTATTTCAACAGTATCTCATGTATTGATTTCCAAGGTAAAGTATCAGGACAAGCAGACTGAATACCATCACTCTCAGTTGAGGGAGTACTAGAGGTCCAAGCCTGCCCTGCCTGCATTCCCTGCTCTGATGAATGCAGCAGGTGCAGAGCGAGGAGGAGGCAGGCGAGCAGTAAAGGCACAAAGACAACAATGCTCCAAAATCGGAGGGGGTTGGGCGTTGTGTGGAGCAAAGACCCCTGCATAGACTTTTATTATTTTGCATTTGTCATTTGATGCACTTGTTCACACCCTAGCAGCATAGTTGACGTGGTATGGAAAGGAGGCATGGCAGGAGAAGCTGGCGTTGTATGTAAGTAAGCTATTTAGACTATGTTGGTCTTGTGTTGTGGTGAGTTGGACCCCTCCTCCCCAGTCCATCAATACACTCTCATACCATAGCAAACCACAGCCCTACATAGAGAAGGCACACTGTTGTTGCATCAACGTTACACATTGATACAGTTTTCAGGGAGTTTCACTACCAAGACTTCCCTTCCCTTTTTGTTTGTTTTTCTTTTCTTGCAAATCAGTCTGCACAGTTTATCCATCCATACTTTCACCCCTTTATAAAAATATCCCCTCTCTCTCTCTCTCTCTCTCTCTCTCTCTCTCTCTCTCTCTCTCTCTCTCTCTCTCTCTCTCGCTCTCACCCTCTCTCTCTCTCTTTCTCTCTCTCTCTACCTCTCTCTCTCTCTCTCTCCATCTCTACCCCCCTCTCTCTCTCTCTCTCTCTCTCTCTCTCTTTCTATCTCTCTCCATCTCTACCCCCTTTCTCTCTCTCTCTCTCTCTCTCTCTCTCTCTCTCTCTCTCTCTCTCTCTCTCTCTCTCTCTCTCTCTCTCTCTCTCTCTCTCTCTCTCTCTCTCTCTCTCTCTCTCTCTCTCTCTCTCTCTCTTTCTATCTCTCTCCATCTCTAAACCTTTCTCTCTCTCTCTCTCTCTCTCTCTCTCTCTCTCTCTCTCTCTCTCTCTCTCTCTCTCTCTCTCTCTCTCTCTCTCTCTCTCTCTCTCTCTCTCTCTCTCTCTCTCTCTCTCTCTTTCTCTCTCTCTCTCCCTCCCTCTCTCTGAGGGGAAAGTGATTATGTGTTTTGCCAACGCATTTGTGGGATCTTTGATATGCACAAACACAGGTTCTAATGCGAAGCAACAGCGGCTTTGGCTGACGGGTGATTAGAATGCTGGATCATGGCTGTGTCTGCAGGGCCTCAGCTGGGTACAGGGAACATCACTCATTACACATTTCTAGGGAAGTTTAATTCACGCTAGGCCCAGCATGCTGGTGTAGGTGTAATCATATCTATTTAAATTACTGGTCAGTTATGGCAGACGACAACGATCATCTGTGATGCCATAGGATAGGAGGATGGGATGATTCCGAGGTGATTAAACCATTGGTCAGGACAAAGTGACACTTCTTTAACCTTATCAATGAGAGGGTTAAACGCTTGATCCTTTATCCATATAGGGTGATTAGGCCATAGCCTGGTTTCTGAAAGCTAGCGATCGCCTTCAGGGTTTTCAAGATGGGCACATGCATTTTTTATGAAAGGCATCATGCAAATGGTGGATGACTGCCTAGACTTTCATATCACTAATATGTTACTGTCCTCTTGACTTAATTAAACATGGTCCCCACTATTTTTGACAGGAAAATATCTCTATTTTAATTAGATACTTCACCACCAGACGACAAAAGGACGATGTAATTCAAAGTATGGTTCGTGTAGTCATTTAACTCTTGCAAGACTCATTGTCTGCTTGCCCTCCTTTTTGAAGTCAAGGTATGATTTGTACGCAGCTTGAATTATAGTAAACAGGGTATTGTTAATAGCTGGAATGATTGAAGCTCAGATGTTTGTATGGCCTCTGTAACCCCTGTACAATGTTTAGCGCTGGCTCTGAAGAGGCCATTGCCAATTAATTTATGAGGTTAGTACATGGTAGGTATATGATTATGCACGGTGAATAAGCGCCTGAGTTAATGGACTTAACACTGTTTTTACACTGCACACTCTGGAAATAGATACTTATGCCATTGAGGGAGCCAAACCTTTGCAGCCCAAACCTTTTTGTTGGATTGAAATAAATGCAATTTTACGTACAGTATATGTAATTTCTTAAAGCAAGCATTCACTCCTATCCTACTGGGATTAGGCCTAATGACAGCAGTTAATTATATTAAGTGTAATTTTTTTTAACAGTTCATGAACTGCAAATTATACTTAAAATCACTCCTTAATGCTCTTAACAGTAATTACATAGCTTAATATCTCAAGAAAAAGGAAAGAATATAACAAACATTGTTGAGATAAAGCACTTTTTGGAAGTATAATTTCCTTCCATGGACATGTACGTATGCTAGTATTGATAATATCACATAATTCTCATCAATTTGTTAGGGTGAAGTGCCTATCTAATACAACTACATGCTTCAATAAAATAAGTCTTTAGAGCACATTGTTCTGTTTGAAGGAGACTGTATGATAAAGTGTAGCTAGGGACCTATAACACTGACCAATTATGGACTAACATTGTTATAACTGAAGAGATTGATGTACTTTTTGATAGAGACGGATCGAAAAGTAACTTTATTAACTGAACTGCCCATCTTGCAAAGGCAGTGTCTGTGTCTCTCTTTCTTTTTGAAAAAGGGACAGTGTCATCTGCATGTAAGCATATAATTATTGTACTCAAAGGAAGTAATTTCAGCCATCTTCTATGGACGTCAGTGGAACAAACCTGGCTGATAATGCAAACAGTTGTGAGGCTGGTGAACGTAGTAATAATCCTCAATGGCTAATATGTATTTCCTAGCACTCAGCTCTGTGAGCAAGAGAGATGCATAATATGCATTTGCTTCCTATAATTAGGTATATTTCCTTTCAGATAGTTATTTAATGATTAGCTTTAGTGTAAGGCCTGCACCTTTGAAGTGTAATGATACTTGACTCATGCTACAAAAAAAGGGTTCTCAGTCATTCTTTTGCTTTGAAACCTTAATCTGTACAACATTTAAAGTTGCCTCCCCTTTATAAGATCAAAGACCCCAGAGAAAGTATTATTCAATCATAGGCCACAAAAATTGTATTGTAAAAGTGTTAATATTTTCACTCTAAAAGGGAGGTTTTGAGGCTGTAGTACCAACTTATTCACTGGTTATAATATTATGCATACTTAATTTGCATGTCATTTCATGTGGTTAAACTGTATTTATGTTAAATAATTATTTCTATAATTTGTCTGCCAGGACATGTAGAAAGCCTATGAGTAGGCTACTAGCACTAGATTATTCATTCATGGAGGGTTTGTAGTGTGGACACCTGTATCACTACCCTGCAATATCTTCAGTATATCTTTCTTCAAAAATATACTGTATGTCTCCTTCATGTAGAGGTAAGCTTGACTGTTTGTCAATATCAAGCAGGTTCTGATTTAAGGGTGCACGTATATATTGACCTATCTCATATCAACAGTAAATGAGATCTAGTTGTGGTTGTGAACATACATCATTACTAATCACCTAGAAATATGTGTGGACAAGAAGAAGAGGAAGGAATAAAAACATGATTTATTTGATAGAAAGCCAGACCCCCCTCTGCTTTTCTCACTTGTAATCATCTCCAAATTTGCACAGGAAAAGCTAGCGATGGTTGTGTGGGTGTTGTTTTTACTTCATTAAAACCAGGGTTTGTGAATCCCAGAGACCTCTCACGCCAGAGACTTGATTCAGCACTGAACCGTTTGAAAAATAAGTTGGTTGTTTCTGTTAAGACTGGAGTTGAGTAGAATTAGAAGAATGTTGGGAAGTGCCTCTGTGCTGTGTTGTGCTGTGTTGTGTTGTGCTGTGCTGTGTTGTGCTGTGCTGTGTTGTGCTGTGTTGTGCTGTGTTGTGTTGTGCTGTGCTGTGTTGTGCTGTGCTGTGCTGTGTTGTGCTGTGTTGTGCTGTGTTGTGCTGTGTTGTGCTGTGTTGTGCTGTGTTGTGCTGTGTCGAGGGGGAAACCAGAGCAAAGTGGGTGGTGTGGCCCACCTTGGCAGCTGCTAGCTATCTGCAGGGACCAGGCTGTACCACTGTGGTAGCTGAGATGTTCTGTGTGTAACAAAGCCAGTCTTACTGTAACTCTCCACGTCTGTCCCGTGTGTAATATGAGACATGACCTTCCAGGAAACACTTTTAATGGGATCCATCTATAGACGGGTGATGCTCCACAGCCCTCTATGTGTACTGATGCCTTCAAACGAATACATTTACACAGTTAAGACAACATCGCATGCTTCTGTTTCTGCTGTCTTTGAGACATGCAAATTAAATTGAAACGTGATAACTTCCACGGGAGGGACTACAGCTGAATAGATAGACACAATGTTGGTTTTAGATATTTGCTATTGAACTATCCACATTATGTGGATTTATAATAACATGGTTTCTATATTTTCAAGGAGTAATGTTGCTTAATTAGATTCATAATTTCATCATGCTTACAATGTTGACATTAATCCAATCATGTACACACTATCTCTCCGGGGTACTGCTTGTAATGCTGACATTTCCCAAACTGAAGTTAGCCAGTGAGTGGACAGGAATGAAGTTTGATGAGTTGAGTGTCTCCTCCGTCCTCAGAGGTTCATTTAAGTGATCAGTGGAGCTTCAATCTGCTGTCTCCCCTGAGAGGGACTTTAATGGGAGGATACTTCATCTACTTCCTCTAATATCCTATGGAGGCATATCCTAATTAGCCCTGTGGTGAGATTGCATCACTGTTGACCTCTGTAGTGTCAGGCCCAATTGGGGATGATGTAGTGGAAGGCCGCACTGCCCCGTGTGGATGGGTGGACCAGGCGGACAAGTGGGTCAGACTCAGGACTGGTCAAAGTGACGATACATGGTGTGGCAGTGATGCCCGTGACACCCATGACCACATTAGAGCCATGGTCAGTCATCTTTGGTGGGCAGGCAACCTCGAGTCCTGTCTTCCCATATACAGGGCATGTATACCCATAGGGCACATGAATCAATGGTGTGCCAGTTTGATAAGGGTAATAAGTTTGGTTCATGCCACCTCGCTGGACCTTCTATCTGCATAGGTTGCAATTGCAAGGGCAGTTTCTATTATAATGACCTTACAATGATTAGTGGATGTGATTTATATGCTATACTGTAACTCTGGTCATATGTGGTATCATAGTACTTCATATTTTTTCTATCTTGTCAAAGATATTACCTTCATGGTGATAAAAGTATTACTACTCCAAATGTTATTATTCCAAAAATGCTGGACATCTGGCTAGCCCTATATCCAAAAAGTTTATCTGGATATATCCAGAAGGTTTATCTACATACACTGAGTGTACAAAACATTAGGAACACCTTCCTAATATTGAGTTGCACCCCTTTTTGCCCTCAGAACAGCTTCAATTTGTCGGGGCATGGACTCTACAAGGTGTCGAAAGCATTTCACAGGGATGCTGGCCCATGTTGACGCCAATGCTTCCCACAGTTGTGTCAAGTTGGCTGGATGTCCTTTGGGTGGTGGACTGTTCTTGATACACATGGGAAACTGTTGAGCGTGAAAAACCCAGCAGCGTTGCAGTTCTTGACACACTCAAACCAGTGCACCTGGCACCTACTACCATACCCCATTCAAAGGCACTTAAATCTTGTGTCTTTCCCATTCACTCTCTGAATGACACACAGACACAATCCATGTCTCAATTGTCTCAAGGTTTAAAAAGCCTTCTCTAACCAGTCTCCCCCCTTCATCTACACTGATTGAAGTGAATTTAACAACTGACATCAATAAGGGATCATAGCTTTCATCTGGGTTCACCTGGTCAGTCTTTCATGGAAAGAGCAGGTGTTCCTAATGTTTTGTACGCTCAGTGTATATACTGTACAAAAAGTTAATCTGGTAAACGCCAAGAGCATCTTCAGGTTCATTAGAACAACAGGCTTTCTTCAAGACAACGACACTCACTCCATGTTGATAGAATACAGGCTATCCATTAATTCTGGGAATTGAGTTGTCAGAAATAGAATCAGAGCACCATACAACCAACTAAGGCTTGTCGCTCCAAGTAAAAGTGTGCTGAGCACTCAAATAGTCTTGAGAATAATGAACTTGAAAAGATCCTCTTAATTTTCTTTCTGTTATGTCTCAGAAGGGAGACCCAAAAGAATTTGAATTCTAGTCAGAGGTAGTGCAATGATTAGATTGCTATGCCAAATACTTCTAACATTCATCTCCCATTCCTTTAATATGCAAATCGTAGGTATGCAAAGATCTGATGCTTTTATTTAAGAGATATGTCCTCAGGCGATAGTGGTATGCTTCCAGGGAGAGCTCTGTTTCGCTATGAAATAAATAGTTGTTAAAAGGATCACATGAGTTTGTATCTTAGAAGATGAAAAGCTAATTGACATGAATAATTTATTGTGATGCAATATGTTATAGAAATCAAACAGTGGGGAGAAAAATAAAGCAGAGTTCAAATATTTCAATATAAACCAGGACATCATAATATTAGAATATTCATACAAACTGATTTCCTCTGGATTATTCTTTAATCTTATTGTGACACTTGTCCTGAGGTCAATGAACTACAATTACTAAAACCATACTGGCAGAATACTAGGATATTAGGAGTGTATTCATGATTTTGGTAACAGTTTATATGAGGCACTCAGGATTTATAATGCATTAATTACAAATGAGTATAGTGCATTATAAACCAGGTAGTTTGGGTCCTTTATGCTTATTGGCTGAAAGCCGATATACCACAGGTATGACGCAAAATTATTTGTTTACTGTTCTAATTACGTTGGTAAGGAGTTTATAATAGCAATAAGCCACCTTGGGGGTTTGTGGTATATGGCCAATGTACCACGGTTAAGGGCTGTATCCAGGCACTTGCGTCGTTCTTAAGAACAGCCCTTAGCTGTGTTATATTGGCCATATACCACACACCCTTGGGCCTTATTGCTTAAAGGTGCTACATGTCGAATGTCTCACCCATGTGGAAGCTAGGTGAATTGAAACAACACGATAAACAACTCTCCCCCTCCCCCGCATCCAATGTCCCGCAACACGGTGGAGAGGTTAGTGCTTTCCGACGTCCCAAGGATAGCATGGACCATGCTGGTTATGTCCCAAGGATCCCAGATAGCATGGACCATGGTGGAGACTTTTTTACTTTCAGTTTCATCCACCAACTTCAAACAGCCGTAGAAACATTGAAAAGGTATTTCACATCGATTTAGATGGTTCCCTACACAGTTCTTGAATTCTCACATAAACTATAAATAGAAGGAAGGGTGTAGAATTTTTGCAACCAGGAAATGACTGAGCGATTTCTACATCGCTGCTTGCCCAAGTCTGTCATTGTTCGTTGTGCTTGAGGAGGAGATGACCACGCCTTTTAGTGATGCAGATGTAAGATAGGGAGGGTGCAGTTTTCCCATCTTGACAACAGAAGCCTGTCTGGCTTTTTTGTCAAATAGAAAGTCTGCCATTTAGAATGCGACTTTGTATTGGCCCAAGATAATATTTTTGTGAAGAAATATTGTCAAAGCACTATCATTCCACTAGTACTGCAGATATATTATGGACATTTTCTGAAATTACAATGAAAAATTCTACATGTAGCTCCTTTAATTATACCGCTTGCTATAAGCAGTCATAAGAACCCATAGTTATTTAGAACATGCTTTATTCAAAATTGCCACTCGGAGCCATGACTGACATATCAAATAAGATTTGAGAGATTTGACTCTCAACCCTCAGGGGTCATGAACCCCATGTTATCCCATTTCCAGTGAGAGGGGTAGAAGGTTGCTACAGTTCTACCGTGAGATTAATCCTTTGTTAAAAACTTGATCTCCTCACTTCCCATTCATTACATTAATAACATCATTAACATGTAGGTTTTGCACACACACACACACACACACATTCACACACACACACACACACACACACACACACACACACACACACACACACACACACACACACACACACACACACACACACACACACACACACACACACACACAAACACTGCATGGATCCCACTGTAGTGGACGGTCGGCAGCCTAAAGATGTATGGAGGCAAATGCCATATCTCTGTTGGCATTGTTCGGCCTGAAGTATTCCACTCAAACGGAGGCCTGTTGGATTTTAGTACCACACAAAGGCTTCCCTTATTACACTGAACTTTTGACAGCGCGGGTTGTGGTCTGCAGTGGGTGAATACTTGACATTTCTGTGTGCTGATCTACTCTACTTTCATTTGTTGCTGTACTGTATGTATATATTATTATTTCCATTTGTATTATTATCTATTTTTATTGTTTTATTTCACTTTGTCCTGCATTGTTGGAGCTCGGAGCACAATAACTTCACTGTACCCTGTAATTATAATATCATTATCTGCAACCCTGTACATGTGAATATTCAACCTTCCTTCCTATATCTCGATGCAGGCCTTACCTCATCTGTCCTGTTCACTATACCCCCATGAGCTTTGATTAAAACAGGCCTGCAGATTCTGTGTGTATCCTAACCCTTACTCAATATTTGTATGATAAATGCTGTTCCAAGGCCTTCTTGTGTCACGGAATTTCGCATGCATTATTGTGAGACAGACATGCTATACAATTTGTAGGAAAGGTTATTCTGATCTTCTTGTTCCATGCTTTATTTAGCATTTATCAAGCTCTTGTACAGCATGAGTATTATCTTTATTCACCCACAGGTTTGTATACCTAAGCTTATTGTAATTCACCAAATGATCCTGTATCGTTTGATGTGAGTGACATAAATGAAACAGATTATTTGTGACATGGGAATATCTGAGTCATTCACTTATACTGTTTATCAAATGAAATGGTTCTCACACCTAGACAGTGGTGTGTGTAGAATGCACTGTAACCTCTTTAAGTTAATGCAGGTTGAAGCCATACAATCACTAACACACTCATAGTTATTTCATGTGCTGAAAAACTGAAACTCCAAAACAAGATATGAAATTGGGCATATGTAGCCTAATAAGACCTCTCCACCGGACTACATTGAGTAGTCAAATGTTGGAATGAAAAGAAAGCCTGAACCTTTGAATAAAGAACTACATTCTTATTGAGGAGGTGAGGGGCTGACAATGACTACCCCTCGCTCCGAGTTGAGCCTGCGAGAGAGCCAGACTTGTTCATCCCTTGTTATACTGTTAATGTGTATGATTTAAGGGGAATTATGCACATCTCAATGTGCCTATAAATGATATTATTCATGCACAGGTGCTGCTCTAAGCGGCTTCTGAATGATAATTAAGATAATCTTTTCTTTTTCTCTTCTCTCTCTCTCTCTCTCTCTCCTTTCTCACGGATCCACTTTGTTCTGCAATAGCTCCTGTGTCAATACCTCGCAAGACGTACTGCGGGCCTTTCCCTCAGCCATTGTCTGATCGTTTTTTAGCACAAAACCTCCACTAACAAGTGAGACCACATTTATGTTTTCCCCTGAGCCTCACTGTATTCTAAGAAATATGTGCCAAGTTGAATTAAAGTCACCAACAAAATGTGCGACTGAAAAACTTGGTGAGAACGTTCCCCAGGGAACTGAAGAGAAGATGAAGTAGTTTAAATTCTATAACATGAATATAAAGGCATTAGAACACTTTGCATATGATAATCTTTTTCTTTCGTTTTTTCTTGGAAAATGAATATTATTCCATTTTGAATGGTTTCCAATGTTTGTGAATATTTATCCAGTCATTCAAGCAAGACATTAAGAAGACTTTGAACATAGTGAAAGGAGATCAACTCTTATTTTTGTCACACTTTAGGGGCATAACAACTGTTTTGTGGGTTACTATTCCAGTTTCTACTCCAAGTTTGGAGTTAGAGCACAATATTTTGAAAAGCAAAGTTTGAGCAGCGTCTCTTGTTGTTGATCATGACAAGTCGTAATTGCCAATGGTGGCAACACAAGTGTTGTATGGAGGTATGAGCTCCTAACTTGCCTGGGAGGGAACAGTCTTCTTTATTGGGACATCATGAATTCAAGAATGGCCAGTAAACTCATGCATTTTTAACCAGTGAACACCTGGCACATTGGAATAACCAGAGATTAGCTCCAGAAATAGAGCCATGACCTACACAATAGTCATTTCCATAGTAACTAATAGATGTCGTAGTGTCCCATCATCAATTTTATTTTATGTTATGTGCTGTAAGGTGAAATAGAGGGATGAATTAGATTTTAATAAGTTAAGCCAACTTAATTTAGCCTACCAACTGAACTTGTGTTCCGTCCGTCCTTGTTTGGTCTGTTTTGGAATCCTAAGACTATTTGGTAGAGGGAGAGAGGAATACCGTCTGGCTGCTGAGGAAAACAGTGAGTGATGATTATCGTTGCTTATAGGGTGGATATCCAGCTGTATCATCTTAGCACAGCTCCTTGTTTACAAGAGTAATTTTCAGAGGAAGGCCATATTTAATTCAGTTTTCCTTTGTGTGCAAATTAGTTGTTTTGTTTGTCTTTGGTTTATTTTGATTTGTTGCGTGTTTTGATGTGATTCTTTTTGGTAACCACATGTTGTCTGGCTAGCTAAGGAAGTAGTATGGCTGGATGGTTGGTTCTCCAGCTGGCATACATTCCCAGGCTACTGTCACACCCTTTGGCCTCAAATAAGCACAGTTATAAACACACAACACACAACAAAACATGTATACTGTTCCTTTACCATATGAAATGTAACACAGAATGTCGACTAGCAATCATTAGAAGCAGTACCAATTTGATACAATTTCAGAATTTCCATTAATTGTGTAATATCAATGCAACCTCCGAAAGGATCACATTCAAATACATTGTCTTTGCAAGCGGATCCAGTTAAAATGACGTCTTCATTTCTAAAACGCATAGAAGCAACGACGGAACTAGATTAACAATAGTTCTCTCTAAAACCTTCCTTTCAAAATGACACCAAATTATATATATTTAAACCATGCCTTGTGGCTATGGCATGCCCTGAAATGTCTTTAATAAGGATCGGGGGGCGTTAATGGCTGGTATAGCTCCAGTTTTAAATTAGAAATAACCCAGTAGAGCTCTTAACTTATAAAAAAGGTTAGAATTAAATACATTGAATTAATCTCAATTTCCGGTTCTGAATGAGTATGGATCTGAGAGTAGTTAGGAAACAGATTATTTTTATTTTATTTGTATTGTACTCCCATAGAAACCCATAGTACAATGACACAGCAAGTGCTATTCATTTTGCAATAACAAACTATTTTGGTTTCTCTTTCTTGTCTCAGCGTAAAACTCATTTTGTTCAACCTCTTTATGTTTTAATCTGATTATAGCCATAGAAGCTGATAGGTATCTCTAGTTATTTTTTCCTATTTAGAGTACGGTAGTTACTGATTGTACATAGCTTGTGCGAGCCTCTTTGGAATGGTCACAGGTGTAGAATTGTTGCCAGAGGGGGACAATCCTTAATGAGCAGCAAATCACTATGGAATTTGCAGCGTGCAGCGGAGAAGAGAACTCTGAAATACCCAGTACCTAATTAAGTTATTTCACACCTGTCAACAAAACATTCCGAAAAGTTTACATCTCAGATGAGGGTGTGTGATAACAGTTTTCCTCTAGCACCTGTTATTCTATATCACATTAAATTATCTTCAGAAGGCTTGATAAGATGAAGACCAGCCACATTTAAGTAAATGTGCAACTTCTAGGATTATTTTTAGCAAGATCAAAGATTAAGTACAATAACACTTGGATAGGAAATTCGTTCCTTCACCAAAAGTTTTTGTTCCTTCAGCAAACCTCAGTCAATTGAGTTCTTAAGTCAGTGGGTCTAAACCTTAACCATACAGGATGTCTCAGACTATTCTTGGCAGGAAAAGGTAAAAATAGAGAAGATTCATCTGGTTTGAGTCTACGGACTACTTTACTTGGGGGTGGTTTTTCTTTTGTACGTGGGTCCTGGGCTTTTTGATTGAAGCTCAAATGGAACCAGGAAATGCAAATAATCCCCATTCTGAAGATGTACAGTGACGTGATTGTGTGGCAGTATGAATGGCTCATGGTCTCACCACATTAAAGGCCTTGCAGAGCTACAGATGAGCAGGGACTGGGTTAAGTTAGGGAGACCGAGGAGCTTCAAAGACTCATAGGTTCGTCTTTCACATTGGATGTGACTAGATGTGCATTTTATTAATAGCATTCATCATACTGTAGAGTTTTTTTGGGGGGTAACCCTTTCCTTTGTTCTTTAATTGCCATGATATGTTGGCTGGTCAATGGAGGAAAAGCGAGATACCATGTTAAAGCTGAAGAGCAATAAATTATACTTTGATTGAATATCAGGGAAACAGAGTTTGGGACAGGCATCTTGTCTGATTATAGCTGTTCATGTATGAATGAATAGTAGACTGCAGAGATATGAAAATGCATTTTTCCTTTCGATATCATTGTGTATGGTATTACTTTTGGGCAGTTGTGTTACTTGTTCTTATTGCTAAAAGTAAAGCCGGCATTGCTGGGTCTGGTTTTAGCATAATGTGGTGGACTTCCCTTTGACTTTCATTCCAAATACCTTAGGACTTAATCTGCATTATCCTACTCCTCTTGCAGAAGGAAGAGAGTATAGCCAGTCAATCATTTCACTCCACCCTTTTCCTCTCCAGTGTGAGTACAGTATTCTATGCAACATACGTAACTTCGGAGATCTTTTCCTTATGAGGTAGCTCCAGATGTAGTGACCTTAGCCATCTGTGGAATCACATGCAGTAGGCCTACAGTAGCCTAGATACCATATATTCTATAATGTCAACAACATTAGAGAGACAATTCAAATTACTTATTCAATTCTCTAATTTTTTCTTTTTTAAATAAGTATGACTGAAACATGAAAACACTCAATTATCATAATAATGTTGCGGCTTTTAAGTCTTCATTTTTATCCTTTGTGATTCAAAAGTTCATCAGTATTTCAGAGGCTGATTAGCATATTACTATGATGTGATTGGTGCCCGTCATTCTTCTGCTGTACACTAAACATATCTCGCTTTTCTCCCTTGTTTTAGAAAAAAAACACGATTTAACTGCAGTAATTCTTTTCAGCAGACTCTTTCCAATTGGTATTCAAGGACTTTGGAATGGGATGGGCTTGTACTCTATATACAATCCACCACTGTAAATCCTTGTCAATCCAAAGTCAATGTTCCATGTTATCAAGCTAACAACAACAAATACACAGCACAAAAGAACCCTAATGAATATTCCATAATTGACTGTGTTTAGGGGGACTCAATCATCAGTTCTGGCTTGATTTGAAGACATAATCTGTCTTTGGCTAATGCCAGACCTCTTTACTAGTGGGTACACATGTTAATAAAGTCATAACCTCTTAGCCTGTTATGCTCATCTAATGTACTTGTAATGATTAGGTTTTGAAAGCAGCCGTGCTTTATCATTGTGTTGCACAAGAGTTGACAAATCTTAAGACCTTCAACTGGAAATAATTAGTATCTATTTAAATACTGAATACTGACCATAGTGCTGAGACAGGGCTAAGCCTGTTAGCTAACAAATGCGGTGGCAATTAAACAATTTATCCCCCCTACTGTTAGCTATGGCTTTATCACCTGACAATTGATTACAATTCTAGGGATTGCAGTATTGGTTGACCACAAAGTTACCAAATCTCTGTAAACATAATACAAAAATGCTAATTTTAACATTTTCATTCAAACAATTGAGAAACACTCTAGTTATTTTTTGGGTCCTTTGATTTTGGTTAATTGTTTCTATGCCAGAACCCAAAGTATCTCAGGGTTTGTAGATCCCATATGAAAACCTGGGCAGACGACACTGCTAAAATTAGTTCAGGCAGGCTGCTTATCGGACTGTTTCTTTTTTTCTTTCTCCCTCTCTCCTCTTTAATTTCTTCACATAGTTTAACATTAAAAATCAGGTCAACCTTTAAGATTTCTGAGAAAAAAATTAATGGTGCGCTATTTTTATGCAGTAGAAAGACTGTTAATTTGGTATGACCTTAGTCAAAGGCGGTGAAACAACAAACTCTTCTACTTCTTCTTCTCAAGACCAAACCCCTGGTCTCCTGTGTCGCTTTCTAAATGAATTGACATGAGTAGCAGTCCTGTGCCAATGTTTCTCAAAGTCTTATCTGCAAAACTCAATACATAGGATTGCCTTCTCTCATCAGTATATGAGAGGCTCTATGAAAATAATACTCTTTTATCTAATTTCATAGCATATTGTTTTGATTAGCATATGTATTACTTGATTGAAAATGTTTGAAACTGTAAATACCCTTCAGCCTCTCAGTACTGAGAATATTTAGCCCAATGAATCCAATCATGCATATGTATTGCTATTCCTAAATATTCTGTGTGCTGATGTCACCGAAAGAACTCTTTCCACAGAGTCAGTTAAAATGTTTGGTCACCATGGAACCTTTGGAACTGATTGTGAAGGTTATCATTCCTTTGAGACCCTTTGTCCCTTTAGACTTTGTCATATGAAAACAGAGGTGCGTTCCACCGTTTTCTCCCTGCATTAGAGCTCACCAATGAGGTCCCACTGGGACTTCCCTTGACAAGATCAAAACTTTTCACAGGCGAGACCTCGGTGATTCGACGTTCAGAGGCCTCCATTGAAGCGTCCCCACAGGGGATATTTTTTTGTGTTGCAGAGGGAGCCTAGGCCTTGAGGGGTGAAGGTGAATGTTTGGAGCAAGTGACAGAACTTGAACACTTTGTCTTTTGTTCTAGGTGGTTTCTCACCAGGCCTGTCGGCCTCAACCTGCCTGAACCACATTGCCTCTGACCTGACCTAGCCCTGCATGGCAGAGAGAGAGAGAAAAGGGATAGCAAAAAAAAAAAAAAAAAGAGCAAGGATAGGGGTATTCAATGCAAATAAAACTAGGTCGATGTCACCCTACATCTCTTTTCTACAAAGGTGTGTAATCAACCTTGATGTACACACTGTGGACCAGCCTATTCAGTTAAAACTCAGGGCTAAGCATTGCTTATTTGATATGTATTTAACACATAACCATTTATATGTAAGTTGCTCCTATTAGCATATAATGAGACAATATACAGCTATTTTTACTTTATCTCCATTACCTGTTCCATTTAGAACCCTTTTTGTGTAATTTGTATTCTTTTTTCCCCAGGGGCGTGAACCTAGTCACAGTTTTACATTGTTATTGGAATATAAGGAGAAAAGACCCTAACCATGAGGTGGGCCTCATCCTAACATCACAGCAATGTGCTTGTTATGTACTAGGGCGGTGAATCTCGCACATGAATAGCCAAGGGTCACTCTGTCGTTAATGAGGTGTGCATGTGCCCCATGGGTAACGAACGGGAGGGAGGGAGATCCATGCCACGCCAGACAGATTTAGACCAGGGGGCACAGGCCTTGTCTTATCTCTGTGCTTAGCCCAGCAGAAATTAAACGGCCTATAGGTTGGTTGCCTGGCACCACGGTACCATACAACAATGAAAAACATAAACAATAGGCTAAAACACTTTACAGTTGCTTTTGTGGTCCCTAAGAAATCCATTTTAGAATGTAGAATGCACTTCAATCTCACATAATGTCTATGCGTTAATAAGCATCCTCTTTGAGAGATACAAGCCCATTGTTGAGTGAAGACAGTTAATTATGACAGCTCAAAGTGGGTCTGTCTGTCTCTCTTCTTCGGAAAGAGAATGATTATTCATCGCATTGATAAGAATTAATATGCAAGAAGACAAATGCCTCTCAAAATATTTTTTTTCTTCCATTTGACGGAATTGTTATTCTCCTAAATTATACAGTCAATCTATCTTTGTTTGTTTATTTAACCCTGTTAAATACTGTATGGCAGCACTTTTGGACTCTTTAAGTGAACTGTTAAAGTCAATGGGTGATTAAGATAGGCCTTAATGGACTTGAATTGCCATCTCTATGATTTGTGTTTGTAATCTCAAACAAATAAGCTTTAATTTAGTAGTGGTAAATAAATGTTATTTACAGTCTGTGTTACATTTCTGAAAACAAACTGTGGAATGGATCCGCGACAAAGACATGAAGTTATGTTTAACCATAACCAAAAAAGTCTACACACACTATAATTACCCTACTGTAATTAAAATATTTGTTTGTTATGAAAGTATAGTATTTACAGTCTTAATAACTTATTGCAGACAGTGTTGGGTGTTTCTCTCAAAGAGGCTCTTCATGGTGTCATGGGAGTATAATGACAGATCCCAGTGTAAACCGGAGAACTATAGTTGCACTGTTGCAGGGATCAGAAACTCACCCCTGCTGTTTTGGTCCTCAACCATTTAATCAAACTGGCATTAGTTTGGTACTGTAGCTTAAACTTTGCTTACCTCTGAATCTGGAAGCTGGGAAACTCTTCATTTGGTGCTCAGGAGATCTGAATTCATCCCAGAGACTCAGCAAGTAAACGGATCATCAGGACAGATGGGAAATGGGTTTTGAGGAAGACTCTTTTTTTCTACCACCTTGCTATTCACACGGATACAGTGCAATCCAATTCAGGCTTATTGGCCGTCACACCTGTCTAGAAGCTGGAGACAGGACTAACAAAGAAGATGAGGGAGGAGAAAAAACGATTTTAGACTCTGCTATAAAAAAACATGGAAAGGCCTGAATGTTAACATAATGTTCCACAATACATATTTCTGCAGTTTAATTAATTACAAATGAATAAATAGCAATACAGTGTTGTGATGTTTTAGTAGTCCTCCTTTTCTAATCTCACACTTTTATTATGCGTTGGAAAGACTGATTCTGTTTCCTAAAACATGTCATGTACCTATTGCACAGACAATGTTTTCTGATCATGTAGATTTTTTATTTATCCTTTTTCTCTCCAACTTTGTGGAAGATGTGCGGTTTTAACTTGGAGTCAACACCGAGTCCCTCCACCCACCACCATCACAGTGCTCATTCCAGACCCAGACCACAGGCCTACAGAGTTGGAATGGCTCATACCATAGAGTTAGTTAGAGTACCCAAACAGGTTATATGATGAGTCCTCTATCTAAGTCTATGGCTCATACAGACATGCAGTGTCAAGCCCTTTGCTTTACTATCAAATTTCCCGATGTCAGAACGTTGTTTGGTTGGGTTGTTTCATCCTAATGACAGTCATTTGACTTCCAGGGATAACCACACTTTGATTTAAAAGCAGCATAGTTGTTTCTAATCTGCCAAGTCAAGCCAAAACAAAGCCCTGGAAGAACAAGAGGACAGCCATGACAGTTCACCGACAGGCATATGATGATATTAAGTGTTATAAGTGTTTATTAAGATGAGGTTAGTCAGCTTATTTATCCAACTGTAATGCAAATAATGCCTTTTAGGTCAGTTCTGGACAGACATAACTTTGAGAAATAACAGCACTGTAGCTACATTTGTCCTAGCTCAGCAACTTCTTGTTTTTCTGTTTTTTATATTAAGTGTTCCATATAGCCCAGACTTTGGCCACAGAGGAACACTTAAAGTATTATGTAAACAGTATACATATCTAAACATTGTTCTAAGCAACAACCAGCAGTACATTGTTGAAGCATCATCCCTGGGTAGGAATGGTTGAGACTGAAACTGAAGAGTAGGATGAGTTTACCTCAGTAGCTGTGTCATGAATAACTATTTTCCCATGTACTGTAGTATCACCAATTAAAAGTGACTGATTTTGGAATTTGAAAATAACTTATTATATTGTCAGACAAAGAAAATAAGCATCATAACAAATTGTTGAGGGAGACTTTGTTTTCACGATATGCAGTACCAATGCTTCACTCTTCAGACAGAAACGGATCCTCACTGACCTTAAATGCAAGGCAATGCTGGGCCAGGTCATCTCACACGTAATATCTCTGTAACAGACTTCTGAGATATGTTGTAGATGGAAGTGTGTTTGTGTATGATTGTAAGCGTTTGTGTATGGTTAGTTATGTAGCTGTGGTGAAATAGCTGAAATTCATGATGCAAGCTTGTTGCCCAGAGAGTTTTTCAGCTCGTTTTCAAATGGTAATTTGCCTTATCCAAAGCAAACTCATAGAGTGTAAGTAAGTGATTATTTGCATGGCTGACAATCATTCAACATGCCTCCGGTCTTTTTCAAACTGCTCTAGTTTGTCCAGTCTTTGAAAAAAACACATGCTTGGAGAGACCAAAGGCAAAAATGTGAGATGACTTTAAATGCTCCTTTCTTTGAAGTATTCCTTAATTTGTCCCCTTCCGTTACAAAAAAAAGTACACATCAAATCAAATCAAATTGTATTTGTCACATGCGCTAGAATACAACAGGTGTACTGTGAAATGCTTACTTACATAAATGCCAGCGTTACAATTTGTGACCAACTTTTGTCGTTATCCTTACAGTCATAAAAATCAACTATTTTTTCATTGTTATTTCACAGGACCACGACTTCAAAATATAAAACTTGCTTTCTATCAGAGTAAGTTTTACACCATAGTTCAATTCGATGTCAATATCAATCTAAAAGGCCTCCATCAGATGCAGAGAGAATCTGAAATACGGGAACACGAAACTGTTTGAGACCTTCATTTGGCATGCTCATTCATCAATCAGTATTTAAGACATTGACAAGTGGTAATTTAATAAGGACTGACCTGGGCTAGCAGGAAGCCGGGCTGACAGACAATACAAACTCATTTATCACTGTGGAACCATGCTGGTATAGAGCTCATTTCTTGGTTAAGGGCTGGGGTTGACCTGTGCCATGGTGTTAGAGTAAAAATACAACAGGATTATTAATGTTTACAGGTTAACTTGGATTGTTAGACATTGTTAGAGAGCGAAGGTAAGACTATATCTTCTCATGTGGGATTCCAACTAATTAATTTAGCTATTTGGAATGTTGGGGTTCAGGAATGTCTGAATTGGAACTCAGAATAGTGTCTGTAACCATGGCAGCAGGCAGAATATCCTTTTTGAACCATTTCCCCATACATGTGAAGCACAAAGGTATACCAAGGTACTTTATGCATTTGATATGATTTTTTTTCTGTGAATAATTTAGAAAATCAAGAAGCGCCTGCACCTCTGGGTTTTTGTTCATGGCTGAAGGCAGAGAAGGTTGCTGATAACGAGACGAAGTAGTGAGCTGGAATGAAAGTAGAATGGTAGAATGGAAGACGAAGAGAGGCCCAAGGAGTATTTTGGAGTGCATTCGGAAAGTATTCAGACCCCTTGGCTTTTCAACATTTTGTTACATTACAGCCTTATTCTAAAAGGGATTAAATCGTTTTTTCCCCTCGTCAATCTACATACAATACCCCATCATGACAAAGCAAAAACAGGTTTGAAAAAATAAAAAACAGAAACATCACATTTACGTAAGTATTCAGATCCTTTACTCAGTACACTGTTGAAGTGCCTTTGGCAGTGATTACAGCCTCGAGCCTTCTTGGGTAAGACGCTACAAGCTTGGCACACCTGTATTTGGGGAGTTTCTCCCATTCTTCTCTGCAGATCCTCTCAAGCTCTGTCAGGTTGGATGGGGAGCATTGCTGCACAGCTATTTTTCGATCGGGTTTAAGCCCGAGCTCTGGCTGGGCCACTCAAGGACATTCAGAGACTTGTCGAGAAGCCACTCCTGCATTGTCTTGGCTGTGTGCTTAGGGTCGTTGTCCTGTTGGAAGGTGAACCTTCGCCCCAGCCTGAGGTCCTGAGCGCTCTTGAGCAGGTTTTCATCAAGGATCTCTCTGTACTTTGCTCCATTCATCTTTCCCTCAACCCTGACTAGTCTCCCAGTCCCTGCCGCTGACAAACATTCCCACAGCATGATGCTGCCACCACCATGCTTCACCGTAGGAATACTGCCAGGTTTCCTCCAGACGTGATGCTTGGCATTCAGGCCAAAGAGTTCCATCTTGGTTTCATCAGACCAGAGAATCTTGTTTCTCATGGTCTGAGTCCTTTAGGTGCCTTTTGGCAAACTCCAAGCGGGCTGTCATGTGCCTTTTACTGAGGCGTTGCGTCTGTCTGGCCACGCTACCATAAAGGCCTGATTGGTGGAGTGCTGCAGAGATGGCTGTCCTTCTGGAAGGTTCTCCCATCTCTACAGAGGAACTCTGGAGCTCTGTCAGAGTGACCATCGGGTTCTTGTTCACCTCGCTGACCAAGGCCCTTCTCCCCCTATTGCTCAGTTTTGCCGGGCGGCCAGCTTTAGGAAGAGTCTTGGTGGTTCCAAACTTCTTCCATTTAAGAATGATGGAGGCCACTGTGTTCTTGGGGACCATCAATGCTGCAGAAATGTTTTGGTACCCTTCCCCAGATCTGTGCCTCGACACAATCCTGTCTCAGAGCTCTATGGACAATTCCTTCGACCTCATGGCTTGGTTTTTCCTCTGACATGCACTGTCAACTGTGGGACCTTATATAGACAGGTGTGTGCCTTTCCAAATTATGTCCAATCAACTTAATTTACCACAGGTGGACTCCAATCAAGGTGTAAAAACATTTCAAGGAATATAAATGGAAACAGGATGTACCTGAGCTCAATGTCGAGTCTCATAGCAAAGGGTCTGAATACATATGTAAATAAGGTATTTCTGTTTTTTATTTTAATATATTTGCCAAAGATTCTACAAACTTGTTTTCACTTAGTCATTATGGGGTATTGTGTGTAGATTGATGAGGAAAACAATCAATTTAGGGCTGTAACGTAACAAAATGTGGGAAAAGGGAAGGGGTCTGAATTCTTTCAAAAATGCACTGTATGTTGTATCTCTTGAATGTTCCTTTATGATCCATTGTGCTGCATTGTCTGTTGACATTTATGAATAAGGGACAACATCACAGTAGATGGCAGAAGGTAGAAGGATTCATTTTGACATTTTCTGTCCGCTAAAACAAAACAATTGTAACAGTTTAATTGGACCGGACAACTCCTTAGATGACTTTTAGCTCCCTATATAAGATGAAAAGTACACTAATGAACATGTTTGCTTCAAGCTGCTAACCCCTCTGCTGTTCTTCAATTGTGTACACTCTTTCTCCATTTATATCCAGGAGACTAAATTGCCACAGGCATACCTCTGGGTGATCCTGTGTAGACAGTACCCTTACTGTAGCCTTCTTCAAACATTACCATATCACTCCTCTTCTATAGTCTACTCTCTCTGTCAAATGTCATTTTGCCGTTTTAAAGCATGTTTAAATGTATTATCATATATCCTGCCACTCAGTTAAAGATAGATAAAGGGAAGTATTACAGCTTTGTGATTTTGTCATTTCCAGTGGGTGATTGCTGTACACTATACTGTATACTCTCCATTTCGAAAAATATGACCCTTTGATGCCATACAGTATTCAGTGTTACATATGCGAATGTACAAAAATATATACTATAAAAAGCCATATGAACATATGTACATGTTCACTGTATTGTCTGGGGATTTTATACATACTGTATATTCACCTTTTGCCCTTTGTCCAAAGGTCAGAGTTCGCTTACCTCCCACACATACAGTAGCAGCCAGACTGCCATAGCATGTCTCTACAATGTTGTGTTACCAACACTATGTATATTGTAAAAATGTGTACATAATATGCATATTTCATCATACCATGGTTTTCTCCAGAGACAGAACGAAAGTAGTGTTCATTATGGGAGTTGCTTTTTCTTCTGTTTTTTCTTTTTTCTTTTCTCTTTTTCTCTCATCTCACAGGGGAACTGAAGGCAAACTGGAATTCACCCAGCACATTTGGCCCCTTTAAATACGGATATGAATCCTTTTACTGTTGTCAGACTGATCGTTCAAAGTTTGCCCAAAGACACCAAGACACAGCTTTCTGATCATGATGCCAGAAGAATCAGTAGGCAGGAAGTCCTTACGAGATGCCATTAGGACACAGTGGAGAGAGTGAACTGTGTTACGATGAGTCACTGATACTCTTTGACTGCTGGGGTTGGCTGTAATGTAATGGTTGTAATGTGGATTTTAATGTGCTGTAATGATATTCTTTTACATGCGACAAGAGGCTCGATGTTTTCTGTTTGGCTGGCTGGCTGGCAGAGGCTCGGCTGCACTTGAGCAAGGCGCCTTCACCTGTAACATGACTGCGGTAATGAGGATGATGATAGTGTTGATGTGGCGAAGTGACACCTCTGGTGTATTGACAGTTTCGGTATCTCCCCTTCTAACCTGATAGTTAATTGAATAACCTTGTTTACTCTGCTCAGGCAGGCTTTGTAGCGTCGTCACATTGGGATGCATAATGTGCCGTAGTCGACTGAAGTAGCGCATTATTACAATGATGAGTCATGATCACTGAGAGAGGTCCGCAGCGTTTGACATCTAGGTTACATGCATTTTAGGTGCCCAAAGTGCAGCCAGGCAGGCTCTCTGGTCAGTTTGAACACTACATGTGAATGTTGAGCCCTGTCTCTGTCTGTGTTATTGACTGGCATCTCCTCTTTTCTCCTTCACTCAAAGCCAAACTCTCGCCAGTCCAGTCCAGTGGAAATCAATGGCATTTTTGATTAGTGGATGCCATGGGGAAGACTTGTGATTATTACCAATAAAGGGAATTAGATAAAAAGATTTTTAGACTTTGGAATGTTTGTTTAATCAAATTTGAGATAAAGCCATCAGTGAAATTGCCGTTGATTTATAAATAAGATAATTGGTGGGTGGCATTCCTCCTAAGTAGCTCTCACTGGCACAGAGAGCACAGTTTTATTGCTTAGTCAAACCTCCTCATTCAATTTTAAAATTGCCTATTGAGTGGAATTCTCTCTGGACATGCCAGACACTACCATCCGTAATACCTTTCTACAAGTACTTCCTTGTCTACTTTAGACGAGAGAGGATTTGAGCGGTTAGAACTCTATCCTTTACATTGAGCTACAATTCATCACCAAGAATCTCTCTTCCAGGCCTTTTAATTTGGCTGGTGTGGCTGTTTGCAATAATGGCAGATATTTATAGTATGGATGTAAGGCAGTGGCAATAACCCCTTTGCTTCACAAACATGAACAAACAATAGTGTCGTTCGTTTAGGTAAATAACTCACAGTGACAGGGGCATTTTCAAATCATACAATAACACAATAGGTATACATATTACTGTCCTACTGTACATGCACAGTTGTTTTGCGTTGTATACTTGTGTCCCTGCTTCTTTGTGTAAACTCATTTGAGATGTGTGTATTCAGTAGAGTCTGTCTCAACAAAAAGCATCCTTGTTTTCCTATATATTTGCTAAACAAAATGATTCCTTGTGTTGGTTTCTCTCAGAAGGCTGGGCTGGCCCACATCTCATCTTCCCAGCTGCTTTGTGTTAATGTAGAGTAGAGAGTAGGAGGAGAGTGACACAAGCATTAATACTTCACATTCCTCTGACTATCACACAGTGTCTTTGTGAAACCGGGATCTAGGTTATGTGTTTGTCAACTGCAGTCTACTACAGTGTATTTCTTGTAGTGCTGAGAAATAACAAATGATTGAAGTGGGTGGCAATCGACTTCATAACTTTGTTGGTAGTACTTGTAATAAGGAAGGAGTCTCCTAACTTGAATTTCATATGTCTGACTCTTAAATTCCAGGCAAAATTCCAATTGACATCAATATCAATGCAAGAGTTACAGGAGCACGCAAGTTAAATGCACATATTTCAAGTTAAGATTCAGTCTATAATGCATAAACATGTGCATTCACACCACTTGAGGTGTTGATGGTCTAAGAATCAAGTTACCTGTGCGGCAACACAGAAAATAGAAATCATATTCCCATGTTAAACTCCATTTTACGAACACCCTCCCTTTGTTTATTTCTTTTTAACAGAAATAGCAGAGCACTACAAACACTTGTCATTTGAGAACAGTGCTAAGTCTGTTAGCTGTGATTCCTGTGACTGCATCCTTTTCACCATGGGATAAATTTATGGCACGTGTTAATTTGCCCCTGAATAATATCCCTGACTGTAATAGTGAATGAAACACCTTCAGATATCGAGATTGTCCCATGGGTGCCTAGTGTTCAGAACAACATTTGCGTCAACATAACTTTCTCCCATATGCCTCTTCCATTTGCCATTTGCTCTCTGCCTCAGTCGAAAACCAGGTTTCAAGCCCATGGAAAGTCTCAGGCCGGACTGGAGCACCAAGTAGAAATCTACCATTGTCTATGTATTCTACCACTCAGCTGGTGTCAGAAGTGGGACTGCTGTCTGTCACTATACACTTGGTCGCTCTGTGAGTGAATTGGCCCAGTCTTCCTATTCCCAGCTGTGCTTGAACTCCCTGGTGCTTGTGTGTGTAAGTCACCTGGAAACGTCCATGTCTGAGAGGTATCAGCAGAGAGCAGAGCGGTGGCCTCAGGAGGAGTCCTGCTGTGGGGAGGTCTACACACTCGGCTCAGCACAGGATTACAGGTTTACAGGTCTGGAGCAACACTATGACAGTACAAGCTGCTTCCAATCCAACTCACCTACTACCTTACCCACAAAGGAGTTTAGACACATAGACACACGTCTGTGCGCACACGATCATACACATACACACTGTTTAGGTCAATCCGATGCATTCCAGTCAGCTTAAACCTACAATATTTAGCTATGCTAGCTATCTTCGGGCAAACTTTTTGTCAGAGCAAAAGTAGATTAAACATCACAGCATCATTGGGAGGCATGGATCCAATGCCATTAGCCAGCCGAATAAACACTGCTATTACATTACAATGTGAAACTTGCTTTTCAGTATTTTTTTTTATTATGCTAAGGGATGAAGTTTGAAGTGTTTGAGAAAAAGGAACCTTAACAAAGTTAATTGGAATGAATCCTCCACACAACAGGCAATTATGTTACTGAAGACGGATAATACTTGCTGAAAAAGTGAATATCTTAGCACGACTCAACGTCTCATTTTCAAGTATTTGGACTGTTTTGGCAGTTTTATCAGCAATGGGTCTAATTATTCTTATTTTATAGGAATATATTACAGATGCACTTTTTATTCACTGATTAACATTGTGTGCGAAAGCTGCCCTCATGAAGAAAAATCATAATATGTAGCTATTGTTCTGCCAAAAGTAGGACATTAACTAGAGTAAGCATCTTAAAAGTCGTATGACCCACCCCTCATCTAGATCTGGCTAATATGTGTCTCCTGCTTTTTCCAACATACAGTTATTTAATAGCCACTCACATTCATTACCTGTTATGGACATTCCTCTCTCCAGATATGACTATCTCTAAGGTCTAATTAGAATGAACTTCTCCTCTTTAGAATTGTAAACTCTCTCTCACCTCAAGCCTGGAAAAAGTCTTGAATTTTAAATAGCCCTCTGCGAAATGGCCGATGTAGACATGTACAGTGAGGGAAAAAAGTATTTGATCCCCTGCTGATTTTGTACGTTTGCCCACTGACAAAGAAATGATCAGTCTATAATTTTAATGGTAGGTTTATTTGAACAGTGAGAGACAGAATAACAACAAAGAAATCCAGAAAAACGCATGTCAAAAATGTTATAAATTGATTACCATTTTAATGAGGGAAATAAGTATTTGACCCCCTCTCAATCAGAAAGATTTCTGGCTCCCAGGTGTCTTTTATACAGGTAACGAACTGAGATTAGGAGCACACTCCTAATCTCAGCTTGTTACCTGTATAAAAGACACCTGTCCACAGAAGCAATCAATCAATCAGATTCCAAACTCTCCACCATGGCCAAGACCAAAGAGCTCTCCAAGGATGTCAGGGACAAGATTGTAGACCTACACAAGGCTGGAATGGGCTACAAGACCATCGCCAAGCAGCTTGGTGAGAAGGTGACAACAGTTGGTGCCATTATTCGCAAATGGAAGAAACACAAAATAACTGTCAATCTCCCTCTGCCTGGGGCTCCATGCAAGATCTCACGTCGTGGAGTTACAATGATCATAAGAACGGTGAGGAATCAGCCCAGAACTACACGGGAGGATCTTGTCAATGATCTCAAGGCAGCTGGGACCATAGTCACCAAGAAAATAATTGGTAACACACTACGCCGTGAAGGACTGAAATCCTGCAGCGCCCGCATGGTCCCCCTGCTCAAGAAAGGACATGTACATGCCCATCTGAAGTTTGCCAATGAACATCTGAATGATTCAGAGGAGAACTGGGTGAAAGTGTTGTGGTCAGATGAGACCAAAATGGAGCTCTTTGGCATCAACTCAACTCGCCCTGTTTGGAGGAGGAGGAATGCTGCCTATGACCCCAAGAACACCATCCCCACCGTCAAACATGGAGGTGGAAACATTATGCTTTGGGGGTGTTTTTCTGCTAAGGGGACAGGACAACTTCACCGCATCAAAGGGAAAATGGACGGGGCCATGTACCGTCAAATCTTGGGTGAGAACCTCCTTCCCTCAGCCAGGGCATTGAAAATGAGTCGTGGATGGATATCCCAGAATGACAATGACCCAAAACACACGGCCAAGGCAACAAATGAGTGGCTCAAGAAGAAGCTCATTAAGGTCCTGGAGTGGCCTAGCCAGTCTCCAGACCTTAATCCCATAGAAAATCTGTGGAGGGAGCTGAAGGTTCGAGTTGCCAAACGTCAGCCTCGAAATCTTAATGACTTGGAGAAGATCTGCAAAGAGGAGTGGGACAAAATCCCTCCTGAGATGTGTGCAAACCTGGTGGCCAACTACAAGAAACGTCTGACCTCTGTGATTGCCAACAAGGGTTTTGCCACCAAGTACTAAGTCATATTTTGCAGAGGGGTCAAATACTTATTTCCCTCATTAAAATGCAAATCAATAAATAACATTTTTGACATGCGTTTTTCTGGATTTTTTTGTTGTTATTCTGTCTCTCACTGTTCAAATAAACCTACCATTAAAATTATAGACTGATCATTTCTTTGTCAGTGGGCAAACGTACAAAATCAACAGGGGATCAAATACTTTTTTCCCCCACTGTAACTTTGTACTGACCTTAAGAGAATCACCATGATGTGTGTAAAATTACTTGATGTGTGGATTAGGGAGGGACACAGGCACTGAATAACTGTGTCACTTTGGCTTGCTGTTTTCCCTTTTTGAAATGATACTTGGAAAGGTTATTTTGCTCAGCCTAGCATGCAGCCAGTAAACATCACAATCCATCAGAACTAGTCTCGGGGAAAAGGATGGTTTGTTTTCACACTTAAAGGAGACATGAAATAGAGTGTCCTTAACTTAATCACCACCTTGTTTTACGACATTTGCATATATTTGCATATTAATTGGACTACAGATTAAAATTGGTTTTGTAATTTTAATTAAGTGTCCACAAAGGTATATGATTAGAACTGTTTAAAATACAGTCTGACATAACTAGAAGCAAAGGCTTTGGTGCAGAATTTTCCCTCCCTCTTTTTAGGAAGGGGGGATTACTTTCAGGGAATGTCTGTTTTATGATAGTAATTTTTAATCTTTAGTAGATTACACAGCCAAGTAGACTGTGGGGGATGGAGGGAGGAGGAGATGAGGGGTGGGTATCAGAATCATTCTCATTTTTCAAGATTCATATTTTCTATGTTGTTGATTTCCACTGCTTGATGAGTTCTTGTGCAATCTTTCCTGATTGGGAAATTTAGTTCATCCATAAATGCATAGAATCAAATTGATTCAGTTTGTAAGCAACCAGATTATGCAAATTAATGTAGAATTACTTATAAATGGGGAGAATGATAGAATATACAGTGGGGAGAACAAGTATTTGATACACTGCCGATTTTGCAGGTTTTCCTACTTACAAAGCATGTAGAGGTCTGTAATTTTTTATCATAGGTACACTTCAACTGTGAGAGACGGAATCTAAAACAAAAATCCAGAAAATCACATTGTATGATTTTTAAGTAATTAATTTGCATTTTATTGCATGACATACAGTGGGGAAAAAAAGTATTTAGTCAGCCACTATTTGTGCAAGTTCTCCCACTAAAAAAGATGAGAGAGGCCTGTAATTTTCATCATAGGTACACGTCAACTATGAAAGACAAATTGAGATTTTTTTTTCCAGAAAATCACATTGTAGGATTTTTTATGAATTTATTTGCAAATTATGGTGGAAAATAAGTATTTGGTCACCTACAAACAAGCAAGATTTCTGGCTCTCACAGACTTGACACTTCTTCTTTAAGAGGCTCCTCTGTCCTCCACTCGTTACCTGTATTAATGGCATCTGTTTGAACTTGTTATCAGTATAAAAGACACCTGTCCACAACCTCAAACAGTCACACTCCAAACTCCACTATGGCCAAGACCAAAGAGCTGACAAAGGACACCAGAAACAAAATTGTAGACCTGCACCAGGCTGGGAAGACTGAATCTGCAATAGGTAAGCAGCTTGGTTTGAAGAAATCAACTGTGGGAGCAATTATTAGGAAATGGAAGACATACAAGACCACTGATAATCTCCCTCGATCTGGGGCTCCACGCAAGATCTCACCCCGTAGGGTCAAAATGATCACAAGAACGGTGAGCAAAAATCCCAGAACCACACGGGGGGACCTAGTGAATGACCTGCAGAGAGCTGGGACCAAAGTAACAAAGCCTACCATCAGTAACACACTACGCCGCCAGGGACTCAAATCCTGCAGTGCAAGACGTGTCCGCCTGCTTAAGCCAGTACATGTCCAGGGCTGTCTGAAGTTTGCTAGAGTGCATTTGGATGATCCAGAAGAGGATTGGGAGAATGTCATATGGTCAGATGAAACCAAAATATAACTTTTTGGTAAAAACTCAACTCGTCGTGTTTGGAGGACAAAGAATGCTGAGTTGCATCCAAAGAACACCATACCTACTGTGAAGTATGGGGGTGGAAACATCATGCTTTGGGGCTGTTTTTCTGCAAAGGGACCAGGACGACTGATCCATGTAAAGGAATGAATGAATGGGGCCATGTATCGTGAGATTTTGAGTGAAAACCTCCTTCCATCAGCAAGGGCATTGAAGATGAAACGTGGCTGGGTCTTTCAGCATGACAATGATCCCAAACACACCGCCCGGGCAATGAAGGAGTGGCTTCGTAAGAAGCATTTCAAGGTCCTGGAGTGGCCTAGCCAGTCTCCTGATCTCAACCCCATAGAAAATCTTTGGAGGGAGTTGAAAGTCTGTGTTGCCCAGCGACAGCCCCAAAACATCACTGCTCTAGAGGAGATCTGCATGGAGGAATGGGCCAAAATACCAGCAACAGTGTGTGAAAACCTTGTGAAGACTTACAGAAAACGTTTGACCTGTGTCATTGCCAACAAAGGGTATATAACAAAGTATTGAGAAACTTTTGTTATTGACCAAATAGATATTTTCCACCATAATTTGCAAATAAATTCATTAAAAATCCTACAATGTGATTTTCTGGAAAAAAAATTCTCATTTTGTCTGTCATAGTTGACGTGTACCTATGATGAAAATTACAGGCCTCTCTCATCTTTTTAAGTGGGAGAACTTGCACAATTGGTGGCTGACTAAATACTTTTTTTCCCCACTGTAAGTATTTGATACATCAGAAAAGCAGAACTTAATATTTGGTACAGAAACCTTTGTTTGCAATTACAGAGATCATACGTTTCCTGTAGGTCTTGACCAGGTTTGCACACACTGCAGCAGGGATTTTGGCCCACACCTCCATACAGACCTTCTCCAGATCCTTCAGGTTTTGGGGCTGTAGCTGGGCAATACAGACTTTCAGCTCCCTCCAAAGATTTTCTATTGGGTTCAGGTCTGGAGACTGGCTAGGCCACTCCCGGACCTTGAGATGCTTCTTACGGAGCCACTCCTTAGTTGCCCTGGCTGTGTGTTTCGGGTCGTTGTCATGCTGGAAGACCCAGCCACGACCCATCTTCAATGCTCTTACTGAAGGAAGGAGGTTGTTGGCCAAGATCTCGCGATACATGGCCCCATCCATCCTCCCCTCAATACGGTGCAGTCGTCCTGTCCCCTTTGCAGAAAAGCATCCCCAAAGAATGATGTTTCCACCTCCATGCTTCACAGTTGGGATGGTGTTCTTGGGGTTGTACTCATCCTTCTTCTTCCTCCAAACACAGCGAGTGGAGTTTAGACCAAAAAGCTATTTTGTTGTCTCATCAGACCATATGACCTTCGCTCTTTCCTCCTCTGGATCATCCAGATGGTCATTGGCAAACTTCAGACAGGCCTGGACATGCGCTGGCTTGAGCAGGGGGACCTTGCGTGCGCTGCAGGATTTTAATCCATGACGGCGTAGTGTGTTACTAATGGTTTTCTTTGAGACTGTGGTCCCAGCTCTCTTCAGGTCATTGACCAGGTCCTGCCGTGTAGTTCTGGGCTGATCCCTCAACTTCCTCATGATCATTGATGCCCCACGAGGTGAGATCTTGCATGGAGCCCCAGACCGAGAGTGATTGACCGTGATCTTGAATTTCTTCCATTTTCTAATAATTGCGCCAACAGTTGTTGCCTTTTCACCAAGCTGCTTGCCTATTGTCCTGTAGCCCATCCCAGCCTTGTGCAGGTCTGCAATTGTATCCCTGATGTCCTTACACAGCTCTCTGGTCTTGGCCATTGTGGAGAGGTTGGAGTCTGTTTGATTGAGTGTGTGGACAAGTGTATTTTATACAGGTAACGAGTTCAAACAGGTGCAGTTAATACAGGTAATGAGTGGAGAACAGGAGGGCTTCTTAAAGAAAAACTAACAGGTCTGTGAGAGCCGGAATTCTTACTGGTTGGTAGGTGATCAAATACTTATGTCATGCAATAAAATGCAAATGAATTACTTAAAAATCATACAATGTAATTTTATTTTTTTTAGATTCCGTCTCTCACAGTTGAAGTGTACCTATGATAAAAATTACAGACCTCTACATGCTTTGTAAGTAGGAAAACCTGCAAAATCGGCAGTGTATCAAATACTTGTTCTCCCCACTGTATACACTGCTTATTATCTCTACAATATGTTTTTTACTTTGTATTATTGATGGGTTCCAGGTACACATCATTCAATACATTCCCTTGAGATTGAGGCACACCCTTGGCAGTGACGTGTATTCATGGATGCCAAGGGAAGCGAGGCTTCCCCAAATATTTGACCAATGAAAAAATATAAAACATAAAATAATGTATCTTTCTTCTCTCTGTGTTTTCATAATTTTCTGTCAATTCACAAGTGGCTGAATTTCACCGGAGTAATCATCCGAGCGAGGGAAACAGCGCCCCTCTCTCTCAGTATGTGTATCCCATGTATCTGATGCTGTCTGTAACAAAACAGTATGACACATTGCCACCGTAGCATTTGGTTGATTGATGCCAGCAAGCATTTGGCCTCCCTTGATAAAAAAAATGATACAATAATTAGCCAATTAGCGTTGAGCTGAGCTCAACTGTGGGTTGTCCTGGAAAAGCAAAATGTCCCCCAAGGGAGGCCAGTTTGGATTTGGCTTCACACCAATCAAATCACATCCTAAGCAAAACGTCATCATTGTCATCATTGTCAGAAAAACGTGTCTGTTTCTGGTCTGCTTGTGTTGATGTCCTGCATTAGCTAGCTTGCTAAATTGACCCTTTCCTAAGCCATGGATGGCGATGTGGATTTGGACTTGTGGTTCTGACTTAATTCTCTGTACAGGTCAATGATTATGATGGCGATTCTGATCTAACCATGAAGTAATATGTTGTGCCACAGGCCTGAGACGATTGAAGTTCAATATTTAGCCTAGATGTAGCCTAGTAGGCTCACGTTAACTAGCCAGCTAACTTAGCTGGTTCATTGTTGCCCATACGAGGAAGTTAGGGTAGCAAGCATTTTAGCTAAGTGCCTATGAAAACAACAACTAAAAGCGTACTGTATGACATAGCCATAGACCGTTTTGTCAACATGAAAGAGAGGAAGATAGCATTGGCGTTCAACTAGTCTACAAGTAGGGTGAGTCAACTTTTTGGGGGGGACTTAAGCGCTCACGCATACACACAGAAATCAGTACCATGGACAGCCACATGATATTTAGCTACATTGATTGGACTAAATTGTTTTTGGTATCTAAATTGTTTTCAGTGCATTAAACTAAGTGCATATAGCCTTGTTGATTTGATTATGTTTAAATGTTTAAGTTGAAAGTTGGTGCTGGAATAGCGGAGGCAGTGCTCATGTTGTCTTTCCACTGACTTGCGGTAACTCCATAGTTCTAAATCAGTAGTTGTTTAGTCAACTTTATACAACGGGTGGGTCTAATCCTGAATGCTGATTGATTAAAACCGCATTCCAGCCGGTGTCTATTCCACAAGTTACCACCGGCTATATCTATGAAGTTAAAATGCCTTTTTACTCTGTTCTCTCTGACTCATCAGCCCAGCCAGGCAATTTATAAACTTGATCTCCACTATAAAAAGCACCTAGACATTTTCTCACATTTCATTTAGACAGGCAGGCAGCGTTTCTCAGCCAGTCGAAATCATGAATCAGCTGGCATGATTTTTATGGAAAAAAGGTAAAACGAAACGAAGTGCAGCTAGTTTGCAATCGTTCCAGCTTCAGTTTGAAGTGATTGTGTTAGCTGTGTTGTTGGCTATTTCCTTTGAACAACAGTGTCCTGACGAGTGAGCACATTTTCTATGCCAGGTGAAATCATGCCTCATTAGCTCATTGTTATGGATGTATCCAAATAAATGTCCCTAGAAAATAGCTAAAACAAATGCAAATGCTTCTACTTTGCTGTTGTTCTGGCTGCACCTTTTGACGTGACTGTAAATTAGCCTTAATTGGCTAGCTAGCAAGCAAGGGATAAGAACGTTACCAGCCGGTATAGCAATGGAACATTTAGAACGAATGACTGGGTCACGTCCATAGATACAGAACCAAAAGACTGAACGACTGGGTCGCGTCTCTAGCAACCGAACCAATAGAACGAACGACCAGACGGATTGGGTAGCAACCCTAGATTTGTGTCGGGACTATATCCTGTGGAAGGATGAAATAGTATGAATAAATTCATCAAAATAAATGTTTTAATGAAAACATGTAAATCATTATTTGAATATGTTGGTAACCTATTGTATAAAAGTGATAATGCTCTCGAGGCCGGTGTTTGGAGAATATATTGGCACGGTTTTCAGGCCCTCGACTTTGTCACGGGCCTAACAACACCCGTGTCAATATATCCTCCAAACAGCATGTTCTCGGGCATTATCACTTAAGTCGAAACACATTAACTTGCTTGACCATGCTGCAGGTCATATAACTATTTGTTTAATTAATATTTGCTTTGTGGACTTCACTGGACAGATGTTGCTCTCCAGTTTTGTGATGAAACTAATGTATGTGTAGTTGAATTTATTCCACCACTGTATGACTGTTGTCTTTTTGTTGTCACTGGCCTTTTTGTATGTCACGGTGGCGTATGAACAAATCGGTTATAGAGCAAACAACGCAATTATCACAACATAGGTTGTAATATGGCTTTTTTACTGGCTTGGCTTCCTCAGTGACTTTAACCCACACCGCTACTGGCCCTTGGATATATGCATCGTCACTAAGGATCATTCTTGCTCTTAGCTGATGTCATCATTTTGGGCAATTTGATGTGAAGGTTCTGAATCATTGCAGGGTTCCGGAATCATTGCAGGGTTCCTACTGACTAACCTGTATCTGGGGTACAGAAGAAACTTTATTTTTTACTCTCAGACTATAATGAATACAGCTTTGGCAAAGTCTGATAGCTTGACATGTCAAAGACATTCTCAAATACAATTATTTTATGCAATTACAGTGAAGTCAGGGTAGCATTCTGTAGACTTTGAGGGAAACATAATATTACGGAAATATTTATTTTGTGTGTCTGGAAAGTTTTTGAAAACATTTGGAAGCATTTTACTCATAAAATACTTAACTATTTAAGTGACAGGATACTGTTTCTTGGTTTTTGGTCCTCTTTTGTCTCAAAGTATAGGGAAAACAGTTAGTTGGCAATATACTTTATTTGAAAGATACAATTTTGAGCGTATTACCCAAGTTTTACTACTATTAGTTTTACTATATTGTATCTTTACAGTCTCGGTATGGAAGGCAAGATATATTGGAAATGCTGATGTTTTGTCAATACTTACTCTTCCACCGGTGTATCCATTACACAAGCAAACTCTATGAAAGCTGGTAAGAAAAAACGGAGCCCATGTTTCTGAACACCACGTTACACAGTAGTGCATATTTTTGCATTGCTTTTCATAGCAAGTGTGACTCTCGAAGCTGTCATTGCACTTGGTTACCACTTCAACTGTGGATTAGGAGACAAAGAAGGCTCTTCTTCCCTGGCTGCAATCTGCTAGATAATGCCTGGCGTGGAATTGGCCCCTCATTAACAACTCCTTAACCACCTCTCTGATGACGAGCTACTCTGTCATCTATTCCACTTTTCAAAAGCTGCCTTTTGGGAACCCTTAAACTCACAAGGCTGGCTTCAGTTTTTCCTCCCTCGCTTTTTTAAATTGCCACTTCTTGAATTACTAAGCTGTCCTAATAGGTACAACCTGTGCTGAGGGATCACTTTTTGAAATGGAACTTACATCTTTGTTTGCCTGTTTTTGTGCGGAGGATAAACGCTATTCATGATGCTCGGTTGGTAACATGCAATCCTGTCATGAATTCATCTGGCCCTAAACACAAGCCTCAGCGCCAGGACTTCAAATGTGGCTTCTATTTCTTCAACATTGACATCAGCGTCATTCCATCCTCACGCTCTCTGTTCTTACATTCTCCTCCCTCAACCCCCCCAACCCACACATACTTTACGTCTCTCTTTGTCCAATTTACAAAAAAACGGAAGATGTCAGTAGCACTGTCAAACTTGACTATGAATGAAATCTCTGTCCTGTGTCCTTTGGGTTCTCTGTTTGCTTGTGTCCTGTGTTCTGGAGCTCTGTAAACATTCTCTGTTAACATTCTGTGTAATGTTATCAGAGGTGAGATAGAAAACCACCCACCTTTGCGGAGGGGGAGAAAGATGGAGGAGAAAGACGGAGGAGAAAGGTGCAAATCACAGACGGCCAGCGAACATTGTTTAAGCCACATAGGTGGTAAGTGATGGATGTTTCATCCCTTTATGTCTGAGCATTATCATAAATAAAATAGGACATAAACACCAGCCTTTGCTCACTAATGGAATTTGTCAACATGAAAGAAGAAGCATTATATTGTGCTCTTCTCCTCTCTCTCTCTCTCTTTGCTGATGCTTTGCCAAATACTTATCCCCTCTCTTGTGAACATTTAGCATTAACTCAGGGGAACTCCTGGGAATCGCAGTGCATAATGAAATTACCTCTGCACAAACAAATAGGGTCAAACTCTCAAGGAGAAGAGTATTAGAACCATATTTTGCTAATTATGTGGCAGGTTCTTTCTTGTATCTATGGAGGCTGTTGAATAGCGTGGATATTCATATGTCAGCATGTCCAATCCTGATTTAATATGCTACCAAAAAAGAGCTACGAAACTCAAACAAACAACACAATAGGAGTCATGCAACACATTATCATACTAAATGTGTTCTATTAACACAGGGTTTAATTGAATCATTGGATTTCATTAAACCTTGCCATTTTCTAAATAAACATCCAATAAATAGCCAAAAAATTGTTAAGTATGCTAACCGCACCACAGTACCGATGGTAACAAAAATAATATGCTTTTAACCTGTCATCCAAAACATGAGCAGTGTATTGCCCTGTACTGAAGGTCCATTTTTCTATTTACATATTCAATGTCCAGGCTATAAACCTACACGTATTCTGAATAATGGTGTCTGTTTAGAGGTGGAATATTTATGAATGACAAGAAATTGAAGCAATCCTTCCCAGGGGCAAGGCCCTTGTTACCCTAAACGGTATTTTATCCACCACAATGGTATCAGCACTCCAGTATACTAATTAGTCTTACCTGTATAATCATCCCCAGCAGTGAAATGCATGCTATTACCTATGCTAGCCATGACAGAGCATTTCATATTGTAATTATTGAGCATGACTGGTGGGAATTAGTTTAGTTGACAAAATCTAAATAAAGTGGGGGGAGGGGCCGTTATAAAATACATGCACATTGCATACACAAGGCCTGGAGCTGTTTGTGTGTGTGGCGTTGTAGGAATTCACTATCTATCTGCTGGAGCTGCAGCAGGAATAAGTATTTTCTTGGCACCAGGATTATCATTCCCTCATCTGCCAGAATGGGTTGACAGAGAATTTGCACTATCAGCAGAAATATTTTTGTTTTCTATTACTACATACTCGACATTCTACAGCAAGACAAAGCTTCCCGCCAAGGGATATCGATAAATCTGACAAAACAACAGCGGAGACCACCTATGTTGCATCGCCGTGTTGGCTCGAGTATCAGCCATATTTTTTCTGTCTGTTGCTGTGTTGGCTTTGTTGGCCACCTACTCTAATATCATTAACAGAAGTCCTCCATCTTGTAATCTCCTCTAAACTGAGCAAAGCATAGCTGGATTATTGCTGCTAACATCCTCATAAATTTGGGATTTCTTCTAAGGTAAATTAGGATTGAAAGAGGTAGGGCTTCACTGCTAGTTAATCTCTCTCTCTCTCTCTCTCTCTCTCTCTCTCTCTCTCTCTCTCTCTCTCTCTCTCTCTCTCTCTCTCTCTCTCTGCATGAAAGCCCCCTCGTTCTCTGTTATTCCTCCCCTCCTTTTCCTCCCTCCTTTTTATGATGATAATTCCTAGTAGTTTGTTAATCGGCATGTGTCCTGATTAGTAGTGGACTTCATCCTCAGAATATAGCACTTACTTATTGCAATAGTGGGCTGGCAGGAAGGATCAGTGGCTCAATGGGTCAATGTTTCTCTCTACAGGCCAACTGTTAACAGGTGTCGACGGAGGTGTGGCACACCGACAGTCCAAATCACCTTTGTGGGTGGATTTGTACTCCCAGTACATTAAAACAACAGGAGCCCATGGCATCTGATATGGATCAGCTGGTACCTAAAGGGATTTTCATATTTGATTCAAAATGTCTGACCAAAAGGAATAACTCCTACTAAACAAAAAAAAATGGCAACACACGACAAAGAAGGGAAAATGAACTAACTGGCAGTGAAGGCAATTTGTCGCTGGAGCACGGTGCTCGGGCTCTCCCCCATCCAGATTTCCCATAAGGTATATGCTTCAGTGTAATTCATCACATGTCCATACTGCTAACTGCTCTTTCTCTCCATGAAATATGAAACACTGTGAGAGAGCATTTTTACAAGGCATGCTGAAAGGGTTATTATTTTGCCAAGCTCCCTACAGATTTCCCAACACCTTTTTCTGCTATTACTACATGAAGGCCGGAACTCAAGCAAAGCACATTTCACAACTTAAAACAATGTAATCATAAATCATTTTATCAGTTTAATGTGCAATGATATAGAATGTAATAGACCTGTTTAGGAAGTTAAATAAAGGGTAGAGTACGTCTACACCTGCAAGAATTCATTCTTCAATAAATGGGGGTGTCATGTCACAGAAGCCATGGTGCATGGAAGCCTGTATTGAGTTCTAAAGTTCTTCATATGGATTTACACTGAACACCTAAGGATGACTCCTCTCAGTCCTATCTGAGAGTCAGAGTTCACACAGTCAGCAACAAGGCTAGTTGAGCCATTTTTCTCTCAAATCTGTGAAGTTTAGAGAGAGTGGGTGCATGCGCGGCGAATGAGGGATATTTAATGCACAGTAAACAACTAAAGCACTCCAAGCTTTAAATCCCAAGGGAGGAGGAGATGTGGACTGGCGAGTCTCTCCTTTCCACTCACAGTGGGAGATGGCAAATGCCATATGTCCTGAGCACAGCGCTTGTGTTAATCCTATACTGGGCTGGTCCAGAGCAGGCAGGAAGGCCAGCATCCATCCATCCGCCTGCCTGCCTCTGTGGCCCTGTCCTACCCCCTTTAGCCTCCACTGGTGATGGTGATGGCCACATGAGAATGAGGCAGTGACCCAGGTTAGAGAGGTTAACTTTTATTTTCCTAACCCGAGCTTAATTCTGGTGACTGACTGTCTACAGATGTAGGATCTTTATTCGATCCAGTTTGCAGCAACAGGAAATATGAATTATTATGTTAATTATAATTATTGGAATTTTTTTTTAGGGGTTGATACCTTTCCTAATACACTACACGTTTGCATTACTCTTATTCTCAGCAATAAAAAAGTGATCAAATTAAGATCCTACGTCTGTAGCTGCACTGATTAAACCATGTGATTTACTTGACTAGAGTCTTGACTACTGTTTAACTTTTTCTGTATAATCACTGACCTCGACCTTAAAACAACAACACCAAACACTGGAGTGTAGAATTGGGTCATTAATGACATAGGTCGCATGAAAAGCAATTACTTTCCTTCAATATAGACCAATACTGCCAATATAAACAGTGATATCACAATCTAAAAAATTATTTGAAAAAATTAATCTACCTTAATTTGCAAGAACAAACATTAGTCAAACAACAAATGAAAATAGCAATATTTCTTTAAAAAATCGGCAGTGTCAAATTCTATGAAATGTGAGCTGAGAAATAAATATATATAATCTATTTATTTTTATTTTTATGACGGTTGGTAATTAATCCTTTGTGGGTGACACAGAAGAGCATTATGGAGGCTCCGTTTGTCAATCCAACATTAAGGCCTAATTTTGAAAATCGAGCGTGCAGTCAATTTCCAGCAGCTAGCAGGATGCCTTGGGGTAAAAGGTAGAGTCTGACAGGAGGGCTAATTCTGTCTGCCTTATTTACCCCTATGCATCATCCATGAGCACTCAACTGACACACAGACAGTGGGATTGGAAATTAGACCCAACGTTGCCTCACTGTTCAGAATTTATGATGACACCCAGTGTTTGTTGGGTATGTGAGCGTCTGGGAGCTGGCATGAAGTAGAGAGAGCGGCAAACCTGGGGAAATACATATTTTTAATAACCGTCAGCAAGGTTAATGTAGTTTACCTTGGAGAGTTGGCAGTCAGTGAGTGGAGCTAGCGCCTGGGAATGTTGTGGCGGGGTTATGATGACAGGAGAGCCGACAGTAGAGAGATGTTTGTGTGCTCTGTGGTGCTGTTACCTATGGTCGCTGTATACAGGAGCTCGCTCTGCCCCCCCCATCTGATAGCTATTTGTTGTACCAAAGAGGCAGGCAGCATAAAATGGAGGGAGAAAATCAAACTCTTAATACTATTGTGTGCCTATAACCATCTGTCACTGCTAGCCTGGAGATGAGGGGAAGATTACGAGGAATAAACAGTGAGCTCCAGAGTATCGGTGAAGCCTCAGGGCAAAAAGAGAGGGGGAAAAAATAAAAAGGCGGAAAAACTCATGTGGGGACATCAAAGACATTCTAATTCTGAAGCAGTCAAGGATTACAGTTTGTAACCTGTGCTGACAACAGATAAATGACAGGCAATATTATAGGAACGCTCCAAGGGTCTTTCTGAGACGACAACGATGATGTTGATGATGTTGTTGATGATGATGACGATGGTGGTGGTGATGATCATGATAAGTATTTTGTGTTGTATTATTTTTAACAGATCCACCAACACATCCAAATGAAAAAAAAGTTTTCTTGGATGCCAACGGCTTAAGGAAGGCATTTGGTAGCTCCTGGGGCATCCGCAGATCTCCTTTTTAAATTGACCGTGAAGGCTCTTAGAATTCCTATTCAAGCAGGATATTCTCTTTAAACCTACCATTTATTGCTTTTAGAAGACAAACCTCTCATGTCTCAAAATACAGTGCGACTGCTTTTAGAGACCTGAGCCAAGGGACAATAAGGTAGAACAGTAGAGACTACCTTTGCCAGGATTATGCTCTTCGTTGGTATAAGAATTTGGCACCCAAGAATCTTACAGCAGATGCGTAGCAGAGAGAGAAGCAGAAAAAAAAAACTTTGTGGCTTGTTAATTTCCATGTTTTATTCAATCATGTTTTTGAAAATATTCACAGTTTCTGAATGAATGAAATACCTTCCCAGCGTTTTGAAATATATACTTTACCTAGGTGATAGAAATAGTAGTGTCTGGGACTGGCCAGTGAGTGCACACACGGTGTGTTAATAAATGTGTGTGCCACTTCACACACTCCAGCCGCCCTTACCACTGACCTTGTCATTGTGGCCCACTGCTGCCGGGGCCTTTTCCTGTTGGACAGCTCAGGTCAAGGTCTCCTTCTCAAGGTCTGACCGACGGGCTGTCACGTCAAACCTAGCCCAGACCCCTGTCAAAGACCACAGGCTCAGCCTCCACACCTCACACAGTACCCCTCTCCCCCTCCCTCCCCTGTGACACATACCCCTGGCCCCCACCCTCCCCCAGAGAGTGACAGCAAGGTTTATTACTGCTAATGCTCCTAGCTGTATCGTTACCAGTGGAACAGGAACATTTTGACATTGGCAGAATGTAATTATTATACTGTATATACAAATGTTATAGAATTAATCAGGTATTGACCATTTAATTTACTTTGGCCAGGGGTTATCACACTGTATACACTGAAAGTACCTAATGGTCATTGGAGTGTATTGATCATTTCTATATTATGAAAAAAATAAAGTAGGTACAGGGACGCAACCACTTTATGGTCCATTGATGGTGTCTGAGTAGAATGTATTGTAATAGGGTCTATTAAGGTGATATCTTAGAACAATGAGGTATGGATGAAACATACTATATCATCCAGTCGCTGACACCTCCAGTATTTTCCTTTGAACAAAGCAGCACCCAATCCCCTGCTATTTTGGACCTTCTTCATTAAGGCCGATAGGGATTTCACTAGCTAGCTTTTAAGTGTCCCTCTAATTAGGTGTCTATATTTCTGTATCTCGTTATTGAACATTTTATATTGTACTATATAGTAAATAGTGTTTGAATTTTAAAACACCTCTTGGGTGCAACATAAAGGAGAATTTTTTATCATATTTTCTGTAAATGAAAGGATCCTGCATTTTAGCTTCAGAATGCATTCTAATGAGTTTTTACATGGGCAGGTTCCTAAGCAGATGCATTTTCTAATTATTGGTTTATTTAGCTATGTCTGTACATCTCCTTCTCTGGTCACAGCATGACAGACAGCTTCTTCGGGGCAAAAAATAAATAAATAAGCGATGGAGTGGATGGGGGGACGAAAGGAGGAGCGAAAATAAAGCAACGGTGGTGGTGGGGTTGATGGCCACTGGTTTCCCTGGGCAACCAATTTATTTATTAGAGGCCCGGGATGAGATGTGTTAATGTACCACATAGCATACCTGCTGATAGGGAGACTCTCCTGTTTCAGCCTGGGTTGACAATTAAGACCTGGGCGACTGTAGCCAGGGGTTAATGCTCCTCATTAAAAGAACTAGGTCATTAGTGTGGAATCAAGGCTCTTAAGGCGGCATGGGGAGGGGAGAGGGGTGTTAAGGGGTGTAGGGGGGTGTTGGGAAGGGAAGGGGGCGAGGGGGGTTGGCATAGTAAATTCTGCATCTCCACGAACACAGCTCTTACATTAATTAACCTCCCTTTTCCTTGTTGAAAAAAAAATCTGTTATCATATATGCACATGGCTGTACACCAATTAATTGCAAGAAAAAGAAGCTAGTTTACCGTCATCCCAGTGGTCGCCTTGTCTTCCTGTGCGGGAGTTCTATTATTTCAGGGAAGGAGGGAGCAAGAAAAAAAATTTTTTTTTTATTATGTCTGTATGATGAGCAAAAAGGGTATTAAAATTAAGAACGGAATCATGGGCAGGAATCAGCTTTACCACAGGGGAAACAAGCAAATAAAAGCCACGGAAATGAAAATAAATACGCTTTGCTAATACCTCACCTTAGGAGTCTCTCTCTGTACCCAGTTGAATCAAGGGTATTTAGAAGATACTTCTATACCAGCATTATTAAGCTGTTACACAGAGCTTTGACCTTCAACAGAAAGCCCTTTGTGGAACAAATCCATGTTCTTTGCAGTAAAAACAAGGCGAGCGTGTCATGTCACTTGACCAACAGGAGCTGCTGAGACATGAAACCTGGTCCCACAGCTGGTTCCAATTGAGGTACAGTTTGGGATGATTAAACAGTGATTTGAAGTCCACTACTACAATACTTCATACTCTTTTCTATAAAGCTCCTTGTGGAGATTTCTGCCTCAAATGGTAATAGGTAGGTAAAAATACTTTCCCTGGATAGCATTCCCCACAATGACAGTGGGAAGGTATCCAGATGGGTTTTGGTTTAAAACCCATACTCCATGCGAAACATGACAGAGGAAAGACAGCTTTTCCAAATGTTGCTCATTTCTTCCTGGTATTTTCTTTGTACACGGTTAACATTACAATAACGTGTTGTTCCTATTCTCATGTTCTAGTTGAGCTATGTATAGACGGAGATAATTGGTTCCCTGGTTGTAATTCAGTAAATTTCCAACCATAAAAGTGAATACAGTGTATAATTTACATTAGACAATAATGTAAGGAAAGAAAATACTCCAGTTTCTGTTTATAGTCACAGTATGTAAGGGTAACTGGCCAACAATTAAGTTAACTAAAAGAGTACCATTCATTAGGTTTATTAAAATGCATACACGTGGGGGTAATTAAGTAAATAGATGAGATGACACAGCTTAGGTGATTGAGCGCAAAGCCTGACAACCTTCTGGTTTTTCACAAAGACAGACCATGATATTCTCCAGTCATTATAGCATTACAGAGACATGGTCTCCCATGCTATTTTATATATCCACTATCTAATCTAGTGGCTGGGTACTGTAGGTGCTATTGCTTTTTTTAATACAAATCGAGTGGTTGAGAACTTTGAAAATTCAAGGGGCTAAATTATCCGTATTATCTGCAAAAATATGATAATGTTTTTTATCTACTAAGCTCTTTAATGAGACAGTGTCGTCTGATGGAGCGATTTGAATTTAAATGATATAATACTTGAGGTAGCCTAATTCCCACATACATATTTAATCTAACATATTATCCTTCCTTCATGATGTTCTAATGTGATAGCTCAGCTATTGAGCCGATATGTTGGAACATGGAAGGTACTGTACTGTGTGGAACTGAGCAGAGGCTTTTAAGGCTAAGAGGCAGGCTATACTCAGCTCTTTGACTATTGTCTATTTGGCTTTGGTTATCTTAGTGCTATATTCCTATCAATGCACATATACAGTGGGGGAAAAAAGTATTTAGTCAGCCACCAATTGTGCAAGTTCTCCCACTTAAAAAGATGAGAGAGGCCTGTAATTTTCATCATAGGTACACGTCAACTATGACAGACAAAATGAGAAAAAAAATCCAGAAAATCAAATTGTAGGATTTTTAATGAATTTATTTGCAAATTATGGTGGAAAATAACTATTTGGTCACCTACAAACAAGCAAGATTTCTGCCTCTCACAGACCTGTAACTTCTTCTTTAAAAGGCTCCTCTGTCCTCCACTCGTTACCTGTATTAATGGCACCTGTTTGAACTTGTTATCAGTATAAAAGACACCTGTCCACAACCTCAAACAGTCACACTCCAAACTCCACTATGGCCAAGACCAAAGAGCTGTCAAAGGACACCAGAAACTAAATTGTAGACCTGCACCAGGCTAGAAAGACTGAATCTGCAATAGGTAAGCAGCTTGGTTTGAAGAAATCAACTGTGGGAGCAATTATTAGGAAATGGAAGACATACAAGACCACTGATAATCTCCCTCGATCTGGGGCTCCACGCAAGATCTCACCCCGTGGGGTCAAAATTATCACAAGAACGGTGAGCAAAAATCCCAGAACCACACGGGGGAACCTAGTGAATGACCTGCAGAGAGCTGGGACCAAAGTAACAAAGCCTACCATCAGTAACACACTACGCCGCCAGGGACTTAAATCCTGCAGTGCCAGACGTGTCCCCTTGCTTAAGCCAGTACATGTCCAGGCCCGTCTGAAGTTTGCTAGAGTGCATTTGGATGATCCAGAAGAGGATTGGGAGAATGTCATATGGTCAGATGAAACCAAAATAGAACTTTTTGGTAAAAACTCAACTCGTCGTGTTTGGAGGACAAACAATGCTGAGTTGCATCCAAAGAACACCATACCTACTGTGAAGCATGGGGGTGGAAACATCATGTTTTGGGGCTGTTTTTCTGCAAAGGGACCAGGACGACTGATCCGTGGAAAGGAAAGAATGAAAGGGGCCATGTATCATCAGATTTTGAGTGAAAACCTCCTTCCATCAGCAAGGGCATTGAAGATGAAACGTGGCTGGGTCTTTCAGCATGACAATGATCCCAAACACACCGCCCGGGCAACGAAGGAGTGGCTTCGTAAGAAGCATTTCAAGGTCCTGGAGTGGCCTAGCCAGTCTCCAGATCTCAACCCCATAGAAAATCTTTGGAGGGAGTTGAAAGTCTGTGTTGCCCAGCGACAGCCCCAAAACATCACTGCTCTAGAGGAGATCTGCATGGAGGAATTGGCCAAAATACCAGCAACAGTGTGTGAAAACCTTGTGAAGACTTACTGAAAACGTTTGACCTGTGTCATTGCCAACAAAGGGTATATAACAAAGTATTGAGAAACTTTTGTTATTGACCAAACACTTATTTTCCACCATAATTTACAAATAAATTCATAAAAAATCCTACAATGTGATTTTCTGGATTTTTTTTCCTCATTTTGTCTGTCATAGTTGACGTGTACCTATGATGAAAATTACAGGCCTCTCTCATCTTTTTAAGTGGGAGAACTTGCACAATTGGTGGCTGACTAAATACTTTTTTTCCCCACTGTAAAGTCCATTTGAAAGGACCACATCCTGATTGGGATTATCATAAAATATGTGTATGGTATATCTACCTAATCTCTACCTTTTTGCCCTTTGTGCTGTTGTGTGTGCCTAATAATGTTTATACCATGTTTGTGCTGCTACCATGTTGTGCTGCTACCATGCTGTGTTGTCATGTGTTGCTGCCATGCTGTGTTGTTGTCTTAGGTCTCTCTTTATGTAGTGTTGTGGTGTCTCTCTTGTTGTGATGTATATTTTGTCTTACTTTATTAAACAAATTCAGCCCCTGTCCCCGAAGGAGGCATTTTGCCTCTTGGTAGGCCATCATTGTAAATAAGAATTTGTTCTTAATTGACTTGCCTAGTTAAATAAATGTTAAATACAAATAAAAACCTAAACAAACACATTTGGCCCACAGTCCAAGGGCAATGCACTATCGTTTTCACATGAGAAACAGTAAGGGAAATCACAAGAGCAAAGTATTGCAGTTGTCATATTTCCCATGTTGGGTATATCCAGCGGAGTGGGTTTTGCCAAGAGTTAATTGAAGCTATAGGAGGGTAAGAAATAAGAGATTTGCTCAATTAACCAATATGGCACAGCTGAGGACAGAACCTGTGCATACCGGAGGCTCTCCACTTCCACCGCACCATAGATACCATGGCTGATTACCCTCTAGAGTGCACAATGATACAATACAGTCTATTACATATCCTAACCTACCTGGTGCAAGCAAGGCTGGCAGGGAAAAGCTAGCATGCCATGCAGCAGAAATCACATCAGATATAATTGCTCTCTGGGTGTTAATATGCACTTGTGTTCAGAGTGTACAATTTTAGTCAGTGGTATAATGATATGTGGTTAACAGGTGCCCATTTAAACTGCTGGATAACACTTCAACTCCCAGGCAACTTCCTGTTATGGAATATGGATGTGCGCTCTTGCAAAAATCAACCCAAGATCTTAGTTTGACTTATAATTACCTGTTTATGTCCAGATAGGGCAGTTTGTTTATAGACTCACATATACAGATGTAGGATCTTAATTGGATCACCCTGTTGCAGGAGAGCTTGTAAATGTAAAACTTGTATTGTATTTGAGGGTTCTGACGTTTGTACTTTCCACTTTGACATTTCAGACTTGATTTTCCCTTACAAATAATGTATAAATCCCTAAAAAAGTCCATTAATTATAATAATAATTCACATTTCCTGTTGCTGAAGGATACTATTCCTTCTGTAGCAAACTGGCTCAAATTAACATCCTACATCTGTATCTGTAAAAGGAGAAAGGACATATTCTTCATGTGAATACTTAACATATAAATGCAGTGACTGCATGTCGCAAATAGTGTAGTAAAGGGGAAACAGCATTACTTTTTAAAAGTGTATTTATTTTGTAGTAATGTTGGGTGTGGAAGAAAGTTAAGTTACATTCTCTTAAGACCTGTCTGGTTTTTTAGTTCAATGCAGGGATAGAAAAAGCTGAGTGTCTCTGAAGTCTAAGTTCTGGCTTACAATGGAAGAGGACGTGGAGGAGTAGGCCGATCAAAAGACCTGAATTCTATTTGTTTGTTTCAAGGGAACACGACAAAGGCCTCAAGGTCTTCTTCAAGATGGTTCTGAAGCTGAGAGAGGAAAGGGACCATAACTTTCAAGTGTCCGTCCTTGGCGAGACCTTTTCCTTGGTGCCAGGTACACAGCTTTTAACTTTACATAAGGGCGGGATGTTTTTCATCTGCGCTGTTTGGGATTTATTAATATTCTCAAAGACAGGAATTTTCCCCAGGATTGAAATAATGGATCATACTTAAAAGGGGAAGAACTCATTTCAGGTTTTAATACGGTAAGCCTGTTGGACCCAATTATTGGAGGTGCTTTGCCATTGTCATCTTGTATTTCTCCTTGAGGAGATTAACTGCACTGAAAAGACCTCAGCAATATCCCAGGATTTCGTTCATTTCCAGAATCTGCTATGAAATGGAATATTTTTTCTTCTTCTTGAGATGATTCCACAGAAGAAGGGTACTGTAGTGTGTGAAGATCCAAAGTGTAATATGTATTTGGCTCCCATGTTTTACCTAATTATTGAAATTTTATCCTAAAGCAGGAACTGTCCTAATCCTCCACGGTAAAGCCTGTAACAAAACCATGATAATAAATTTGGCCCGTTTGAGAAGAGTGGAAGAGAGACCATGAGACACTCCAAGTGAATATTATCATTGTCAAAATGTGTATAGTGATGTACAGAATGGACTCCCTGCTTCACACACCTGCATACACAAACTGAACACAACACCCTATTGAAAAGCTTCAAGCTGGGATTTATACCGTCCCTTATGGGAATGGTTGTGAAGCTGGCACGGCATGGATTGCACTAATCTCTCATTTTCTTAATAAGTACACCATATTCATTTCTTTAGCCATTTTCTTTTCCCTTGCATCTAGATTCTCATAATTCCCCCCATGTTCTCTCTGTTCTGCTCTTTCCTCCTGTTCTGTTTCCACCCCTACAGGCCTCTCTCTCTCTCTCTCTGTGCCACCTAGCTAAACCTTTCTGCAGGACATCCTCCTTTGTTATTCCACCACAGCGCTCGTACTCCTCCCTCCCCTTCCCGTAAGTGCCTGGAGTGAGCATCATTCATGGATCATTACTTTTCAAAGAAATTTAAGCACGGAATGCCATTTAATTTTTCCAAATGTAGTCCGTCATTAGAAATCTTAGCTGTCACAGCAATGCCATTTTTGGTGTGATGTGTTTGTTGCCTCATTTCTTTTAATTTTATCTCCATTAGCTTAATTCTTTTTTAATATTTCCATCTAACGAACTTTACAGTCCATTTTGTTTGAGTGTCTGCTAAGCGAGTTTTATGATGCAGTCAGTTGGAGGGTGGGTAGACGAGGAGGGCCCTGTGCTTTTGTCAGCTTATTTTTGGCACCTCAGCTTGCTTGTGGTTCTGCTTCTTTGCCTTGATTATACAAGCAAACAACTGCATGAAGTTCATTAAAAATAAGCAGCAGCTAATTAACCTGAACTTCAGACAAACCAGCACTGTCATCCAAGATCAGTTTGGTGCATATTGAATTGTAAAAAGATTTCCCTTTATCCACTTCCACATATTCTCTTTCTCCTCTCTTTCTCTCCTCTCTCTTTCTCTCTCTCTTGCAATGCTCTGCCCACGATAGCATTTACTGCAAGCATCTATACTAACTCAGTTCCATTTAGACCTTTTAGGTGTATTGTGTACTCTCAGAGATGTTTGACATTTGTTCAGGGGTGTCCTATAAAGTAGACAGATTGAAAGTCCCAATGCACAACACAGGCCCTGTGATAATATAATACTGTACTAGGCCATGGCGTGCCCCTTAATTATATCTAAAACTGTTTACCCAGAGGTTGTGAGATACACTATTAGTGAAAGCCCTTCAAGCCCTTTGTTCATGTGATTTGCTTAATTACTTTGTATCAGTAGACAGATGAGATAAGTTTTCTATTGAGATCCTTGGGGACTGTTCCAGGAGTTATATATTTGAATATCTATCTCTTTATTATTGTTTCTTGAACAAATTTCATTTCACACTGTCCAGTGGAAATAATAAAAAATATGAGGGTAAAAACGCCAAACCAATTAGTAAATCTTTGGATTCAATCAACATATCTTTATTGAAACATACATGGTTAAATGACTGCCCTGAGTGTTTTGGTGGGCTGGGTTGTCTAGTGCCAAGAACTAGTCCAATGGCTGCAGATCCAGAACGAGCCGGAGGGAAGCTAAGCTGAGGCACCACATGCAGCTTTCTCTCTCTCTGTAGCAGGCAGCATGCCGTTCCCCTGTGAGTTCCCCTGCATTCACTCTCTGTGCCTCCTCTTAGTACTTAATTACTGGCAGCTCAAAAGTCTCTCTCCCTAGATGCTTACCCACATGTGGCAATGGGTGGTGGCGGGTTGGGGGGTTGGGGCTGGGGGGGCGGGAGTTGGGGTGCCAGTGGGGTAGGTTATGGTGGGTAGGGGGTTAGTGTTCTGATCCGTCTCATCAAGGTCCTGGTTGTGTCCTGGTTTTTGGAAGCAAGGAACAGGAAAGTCTTAAGCCGCACTGCCCTTGATGTTCTTCTCACCCACAGACTCCAGTTGTTGAAATCCAGGTCAAGGCAGAGTGGAACCCAGACGAGGAACCCGGATTCCATGGTTCAATGGTATCAGTCAGGTCCCCTGTTAGCTATAGTCCAAACCCTACCACACTGCGTGACACAATTAGTGGTCTTTACACAATGGGCTTTCGGAGAATTACAACCGTTTTTACCCAAAGGCATGACATTTCAAAAGGTGCAATAGACCTCACAGTATACCTCAGAGTATCACAATGCCACCCTTTACTCAGTTGTATGAAGCTGTCATTTTTAGCTCTTGGACATACACAATATTATTATGATTACCGCATAAAGATTCCACAAAATCAAATGTGCTGTTCAATGCTCCACAAATTACAGCGTATTCAGACTCCTTGACTTTTTCCACATTTTGTTACATTACAGCCTTATTCTAAAATTGATTAAATTGTTGTTTTTCCTCATCAATCTACACACAATACCCCATTATGACGAAGCTGTCACGGTTTCGGCCGAGGCTGCTCCTCCTCCTGGTTCGGGCAGGCTTCGGCGGTCGTCGTCCCTGGAGTACTAGCTACCACCGATCTATGTTTCATGTTCGTTTGGTTTTGTCTTTATGTTGTACACCTGTGTCTTGTTAGTCCTCGTTAGTGTCCTATTTAGTTCTCGTTGGTTGTGTTTGTCTTTGTGTGTGATTGCTCTTCTGTTTTCGTGTTGGAGCTACGTACTTCCCTCCAGTGTTTTGGAGAGGTTTTTCGCACATGTTAGTGCGCCGTTTGTTTGACGCCTGTGTGCGCCGTGATTTCGCCTTCGGGCTTATTGTGCTTATTTTCTACGTGAATATTGCACTAAAGTCTTTTGGACTGAGCTTCTGCGTCCTGCGCTTGATTCATGCACCACACCCACCTTCAGCACCCCTTGACAGAAGCAAAAACACGTTTTTATACATTTTTGCAAAAAATAAATACGTTTTTCAAACCCTTTACTCAGTACTTTGTTGAAGGACCTTTGGGAGCGATTACAGCCTCGAGTCTTCTTGGGTATGATGCTACAAGCTTGGCACATCTGTATTTGGGGAGTTTCTCCCATTCTTCTCTGCAGATCCTCGCAAGCTCTATTTTCAGGTCTCTCCAGAGATGTTCAATCGGGTTCAAGTCCGGGCTCTGGCTGGGCCACTCAAGGACATTCAGAGCCACTCCTGCATTGTCTTGGCTGTGTGCTTAGGGTCTTTGTCCTGTTGGAAGGTGAACCTTCGCCCCAGTCTGAGGTCCTGAGCGCTCTGGAGCAGGTTTTCATCAAGGATCTCTCTGTACTTTGCTCCGTTCATCTTTCTCTCGATCCTGACTAGTCTCCCAGTCCCTGCCACTGATAAACATCCCCACAGCATGATGCTGCCACCACCATGCTTCACTGTAGAGATGGTGACAGGTTTTCTCCAGACGTCACGCTTGGCATTCAGGCCATAGAGTTCAATCTTGGTTTCATCAGACCAGAGAATCTTGTTTCTCAATGTCGGAGTCGTTTAGGTGCCATTTGGGCTGTCATGTGTCTTTTACTGAGGAGTGGCTTCCGTCTGGCCACTCTACCATAAAGGCCTGATTGGTGGTGTACTGCAGAGATGGTTGTCCTTCTGGAAGGTTCTCACAGAGGAACTCTGGAGCTCATTCAGAGTGACCATCGGGTTCTTGGTCACCTCCCTGACCAAGGCCCTTCTCCCCGATTGCTCAGTTTTGCCGGGCGGCCAGTTCTAGGAAGGGTCTTGGTGTTTCCAAACATCTTCCATTTAAGAATGATGGAGGCCACTGTATTCTTGGGGACCTTAAATGCTGCAGAATTTTTTTTGGTACCCTTCCACAGACCTATGCCTCGACACAATCCTGTCTCGGAACTCTACGGACAATTCCTTGGTTTTTGCTCTGACATGGACTGTCAACTGTGGGACCTTCTATAGACAGATGTGTGCCTTTCCAAATCATGTCCAATCAATTGAATTTACCACAGGTGGACTCCAATCCAGTTGTAGAAATATCTCAAGGATGATCAATAGAAACAGGATGCACCTGAGCTCATTTTTGAGTCTCATATCAAAGGGACTGAATACTTATGAAAATAAGGTATTTCTGTTTTTTATTTTTAGTACATTTGCAAGAATTTCGCTTTGCCATTATGGGATATTGTGTGTTGAATCCATTTTAAAATAAGGCTGTAATGTAACAAAATCCGAATGCACTGTACCATCAATTCATAAAGTATTCACACCCCTTGACTTTTTCCCCATTTTGTTGTGTTACAGCCTGAATTTAAAATCGATTAATTTTGCATGAACTCACTCCGTGTGCAGTAACAGTGTTTAAAATGAATGACTACCCCACACGTACAATTACAGTATCTGTAAAGTCCCTCAATCGAGCAGTGAACTTCAAACATACAGTGAGGGAAAAAATCCCCTGCTGATTTTGTACATTTGCCCACTGACAAAGACATGATCAGTCTATAATTTTAATAGTATGTTTATTTGAACAGTGAGAGACAAAATAAAAAAATAAAAATCCAGAAAAAAACATTTAAAAAATGTTATAAATTGATTTGCATTTTAATGAGGGAAATAAGTATTTGACCCCTCTGCAAAACATGACTTAGTACTTGGTGGCAAAACCCTTGTTGGCAATCACAGTGGTCAGACGTTTATTGTAGTTGGCCACCAGGTTTGCACATATCTCAGGAGGAATTTTGTCCCACTCCTCTTTGCAGATCTTCTCCAAGTCATTAAGGTTTCAAGCCTGACGTTTGGCAACTCGAACCTTCAGCTCCCTCCACAGAGTTTATATGGGATTAAGGTCTGGAGACTGGCTAGGCCACTGCAGGACCTTAATGTGCTTCTTCTTGAGCCACTCCTTTGTTGCCTTGGCCGTGTGTTTTGGGTCATTGTCATGCTGGAATACCCATCCACGACCCATTTTCAATGCCCTGGCTGAGGGAAGGAGGTTCTCACCCAAGATATGATGGTACATGGCCCCGTCCACCGTCCCTTTAATGCGGTGAAGTTGTCCTGTTCCCTTAGCAGAACAACACCCCCAAAGCATAATGTTTCCACCTCCATGTTTGACGGTGGGGATGGTGTTCTTGGGGTCATAGGCAGCATTCCTCCTCCTCCAAACACGGCGAGTTGAGTTGATGCAAAAGAGCTCGATTTTGGTCTCATCTGACCACAACGCTTTCACCCAGTTCTCCTCTGAATCATTCAGATGTTCATTGGCAAACTTCAGACGGGCATGTATATGTGCTTTCTTGAGCAGGGGGACCTTGCGGGCACTGCAGGATTTCAGTCCTTCACGGCGTAGTGTGTTACCAATTGTTTTCTTGGTGACGATGGTCCCAGCTGCCTTGAGATCATTGACAAGATCCTCCCGTGTACTTCTGGGCTGATTCCTCACCTTTCTCATGATCATTGCAACTCCACGAGGTGAGATCTTACATGGAGCCCCAGGCCAAGGGAGATTGACAGTGCTTTTGTTTTTCTTCCATTTGCGAATAATGGCACCAACTGTTGTCACCTTCTCACCAAGCTGCTTGGCGATGGTCTTGTAGCCCATTCCAGCCTTGTGTAGGTCTACAATTTTGTCCCTGACATCCTTGGAGAGCTGTTTGGTCTTGGCCATGGTGGAGAGTTTGGAATCTGATTGATTGATTGCTTCTGTGGACAGGTGTCTTTTATACAGGTAAAAAGCTGAGATTAGGAGCACTCCCTTTAAGAGTGTGCTCCTAATCTCAGCTCGTTACCTGTATAAAAGACACCTGGGAGCCAGAAATCTTTCTGATTGAGAGGGGGTCAAATACTTATTTCCCTCATTAAAATGCAAATCAATTTATAACATCTTTGACATGCGTTTTTCTGGATTTTTTTGTTGTTATTCTGTCTCTCACTGTTCAAATAAACCTACCATTAAAATTATAGACTGATCATTTCTTTGTCAGTGGGCAAACGTACAAAATTAGCAGGGGATCAAATATTTTTTTCCCTCACTGTAGATTAAACCACAAAGACCAGCGAGGTTTTCCAATGGCTCAGAAAGAAGTGCACCTATTGGTAAATGGGTAAAAATAAAAATATCTGACATTGAATATCTGTTATTAATTACGTGGATGGTGTATCAATAAGCCGCTACAAAGATACAGGCGTCCTTCCTAACTCAGTTGCCGGTGAGGAAGGAAACTGCTCAGGGATTTCACCATGAGGCGATTTTTAAACAGTTAGAGATTAATGGCTGTGGTAAGAGAGAACTGAGTATGGATCAACAACATTGTAGTTGCTACACAATACTAACCTAAATGACAGAGTGAAAAGAAGGAAGCATGTACATAATAAACATATTCCAAAACATGCATCCTGTTTGCAATAAGGCACTAAAGTAAAACTGCAAAAAATGTCGCTTCGAAATTAACTTATGTCCTGAATACAAAGCGTTATGTTTGTGGCAAATCCAACACAACACATCACTGAGTACCACTCTTCATATTTTCAATTATGGTGGTGGCTTCATCATGTTATAGGCATGCTTGTCATCTGCAAGGACTAAGGAGCTTTTTAGGATAAAAATAAACCAAAACCGGGGCCTCCCGAGTGGCGCAGCAGTCTAAGGCACTGCATCGCAGCACTTGAGGTGTCACTACAGACCCGGGTTCGATCCCAGGCTTTGTCACAACTGGCTGTGACCGGGGGTCACATAGGGTGGCGCACAATTGGCCCAGCATCGTCCGGGTTAGAGGAGGGTTTGGCCGGGGGGGCTTTACTTGGCTCATTGCGCTCTAGAGACTCCTTGTGGCGGGCCGGGTGCCTGCAGGCTGACGTCAGTCATCAGTTGAACAGTGTTTCCTCTGACACATTGGTGCAGCTGGCTTCCAGGTTAAGAGGGCGGGTGTTAAGGAACGCGGTTCGGCGGGTCATGTTTCGGAGGACGCATGACTCGACCTTCACCTCTCCCGAGCCCATTGGGGAATTGCAGTGATGAGACAAGATCGTAATTGAAATTGGGAGAAAAAAGGGGCAAAAAAAAAAAAAAAAAAACTTTCCTAGAGGAAAACCTGGTTTAGTCTGCTTTCCAACAGACACTGGGATACAAATGCACCTTTCAGCAGGACAATAACCTAAAACACAATGGCAAATAGCAAAGTTCTTAGAGACTTATCCAGAAAGACACAGCTGTAATCGCTGCCAAAGGTGATTATGACACGCATTGACTCATGTTCAATAAATTAGCAAAAATATGTTTTCACTTTGTCATTATGGGGTATTATGTGTAGATGAGTGAGAAAAAAAATCTATTTAATCAATTTTTTTATCAGGCTGTAACACAACAAAATGTGGAATAAGTCATGGGGTAGGAATACTTTCTGAAGGCACTATGTGTAACAAGCAATAACCGTAATCTACGCATACACAGAGTAAATGCATGTAAAGGAATGAAAAATAATAATAATGGTCTCATACCTCAAAAGTTGCCAGGGAAGAAACTGTGAATAATCTGGTAATTACAGATCTAATGTCATTAGGTTTGACAGAAATAGAAAAGGCAACGGTTGAATGGTACTCAGTTCATCAACTGTATGACTCTCATTAGACGATCAGTATCCCGGTCATGCTAAGAGCAGAAGTGATAGCAGGTATATGTTTCAATGACAGCTTAAAGGAACATTAAACCTCATATTAAATACGTTTAAATTCACGTCTCCTAGTAAATGTTTTTTTTTAAATGTGACATATGGATGACATTAACAACCCTTCCTGTTTGTTATTATCTTCTCCTGTGGTTGATTTATATTAAATGCATTTTCCTTTGTGAAAATTACCTTTATTACCTTTCGGATAAGTTTGTTTTATATTCAGACCTACCTAACCTTACCAGAATGTATATCACCTGTGAATTCCTTTCATCAATGTAGTCTACAATACGTGGACCCCCCACCGAATCAGACAGACTGACATCGCGCTGCGGCCTACTCAACTTCAATCACCCAGCTCTAGTAGTCTGAACCGAGAGCTGGAGGGGAATGGCTCAGTATTTTGATCTAACACCACCCAGCTTGTCTGCCTTTCCTTTCACTATATGCATTTGCTACAGGCAACAGTGTCTGGACTAGAAGAAAGAAAGGAAGTAGACAGGCATTTTGACACTGATGGAGTCTGCCCCATATCAATAGAAGATAGAGGCAGAGCTTAACTGGGTCTTGCAATGTCTTGTTCTGGGTTTGTGTGGTGTGACGTCACGAGAGGCTACACAGCTTTCAGCGGGATTGCTCAAGTAGTGCATGGAGACAAGGTTCAAACAAAACAAGGATTTTATTATAGGTCTTGGGAAATTAACGAAAATATAACAAAATTCTGTTCTCTTGTGGCTCTTTAAGGGTTAACAGTTCAGGGATGTCTCTTCCACATCCAAAATCATAATTCTCACTCGCTCAGATAACTTTTCCCCAGCCTTACTGTAGTCCACGTTGCAGCTAGTGGCCAACCCAGCAAAAAGTCCTTCCAAATGTCTCTCATGTATTTCCACCGGTGCATATATCCAAAGGTGAGTATTTCCCAAAGGTAAGTATCTCCAAATCCTTATATTCCTCATGGAAGTGGACGTGCAGCACTCTTGTCCTCCCGAGAGCCCAGGTTGGAGACTGTGTCTCTTCCCTCCCCACACCTTCAGCTCATCAGCTCCTGATTTGTTTCAGCTGCGTGGGAAGATTGGCCATAGAGGGGTGGAGTTCCCGACCATACCAGCAGATGGAGCCATAGCTGTCTGGGTTTGCAGCCACCTCAGGGGGATGTAACGTCCCTCCAGGACACAGCCTCTCGTGACATCACACATCCCCCTCCTCGGGACCGACGTCCTCGTCGGGGTAAAGGCAGCGAAGAAGGCATCACGCCGGGAGAGGGCGTCCGCATTGCCGTGGTGCTTGCCAGACTGCTCTCTCTTCAACTCCTCCAACTCTAGGACCAGGGACTCAGCCTCCTGTTGTCTCTCCTTGAGTTTCTTACTGAACGCATCAGCCTTGGTTTTAGCAGAGTTTAGCTTCTGTTGAGCAGCTTTCAGTTCCTTCTCTCTCTCTGCCTCCGCCTTCTTCATCTTGTTCTCCAACACCTTGTACTTCTCCTCTGCCTTCTTCTGGACCTCCTTACTACTGCGCAGGGTCTCCTCACACTCCTCGATGGTCCTGCGCAGCCTCTCCAGCTCCTCCTGTGGCTTAGGGAAGGAGCTCTGTTGGAGTTTAGCCTGGAGGATATCTAACTCTTCTGTCTTCATGTCTAACTGTTGCTTTAACAAACGATACCTCTCAGCGGTCCCCTTCAGACCAGACAGTTCTTTGTCCAGATTCTGTAGCTCCGTCTCTGTGTCGGTCTGGGCACCTGCCATCCCTATCAGAGCCCGGGCGGGAGTGAGTAACTCGGAGGATTGCACCGGAGCCTTCCCAGGATGAGTCTTGCCTCTCCGTTTCCGAGGTACTCGGGTTATCCTCTCCTGAGACTCTCTCCAGAGTGGGTAAAAGGCTGGGCAGTCTCGTCCAATTAGGACAGGAACGGGGAGGGAATCAACCACCCCCGCCGTCGTGTGTATGGGTCCCCGTGTGCTGGTCATTGTAAGTTCAGTAATGGGGTATTCTCTGGTGTCCCCATGGACACAGGAAACTGGGAGGACTTTCCCCGGGGTCAGACACGTTGGGCCCACCAAATCCTTACGCACCAGGGTGGCCCGGCTACCAGAATCCAGTAAGGCCTCCACATCATGGTGATTCACAGTTACCGGGCAGGTGGGGGGTCGATCTGGGCCGCCATCTACGACTCCCAAGAGCGAGGCAAAACGGTGTGTGGGTGCTGAGCTGGAGGACTCCGCAGTGGGCATAGGTTCATCGGCTGGTTTCCCACACTGCCAGGAGATATGTCCCATCTCCCCACACCGGTAACACTGTCGAGTTTCCCCCTCCTGGTGTACTCTTCTTGGACCCGCCTGGTTTCTGGCTCCCCCTGGAGCCGGGATAAGTCCTGACGTGGCTGGGTTCGAGACCTTGGGGTCCTTTGGACGGGTTCTTCCCATTTGTGGTGGGGCCGCACTCCTGGGGTCTTTTCGGGAAGCATTCAGCATCTCCGCTGTGGCCTGGTACTTTTCCACAGCTTCCACGGTCAGATCAGCCGTGGTCAAGGCCTGTTGACTGATGACCCGTTTTGCCTCATAAGGCAGGGCGCGTAGGTAACGATCCACCACAACGGCCTCCACTACCGCCGCTGCTGTATTCCTCTGTGGATCCAGCCATTTCCTTGCGATTCGGACAAGTTCTTGCATCTGCGCCCGAGGAGGTTGGTCTGGTTGGAAGGTCCAGCTGTGAAAGCGCTGGGCCATACCAAACTTTGTGAGTCCATATCTGCTGAGGATCTCAGACTTCAGGGCATCATAGTCAGTAACCTGGTCAGGGCCCAGGTCCCGGACAGCATTCAGCGATTCCCCGGTTAGAAAGGAGGCTAACAGACCAACCCACTGTTGCTTGGGCCAGGCTTCCCTAGTGGCCGTGGCCTCAAATGCATGCAGGTATGCCTCAATGTCATCGGTAGCTCCCATCTTAGATATAAAGTCACTTGCCTTTATTGGGCGGGTATTTTGGACAACCCTCTGTCTCTGCAACTGCAATTCCTCTGCCTTCAGAAGGTTGGCTTTCTTTTGCTCCTCCAAGAGAGCCACGTTTGCTTGCATCTGGGCTTGCTGGCCAGCAACAAGGGCTTTCAATATGTCCTCCATTTCAGTCGGCGGGGAGCCTACGGCCAACTTGGAAAACTGGGTGATCAAACCTTCGGTATCCTCCTCTGACATGCACTATTAACGCTTGAGCGTGCCTGTATTCTCCACCATCTGTGACGTCACGAGAGGCTACACAGCTTTCAGCGGGATTGCTCAAGTAGTGCATGGAGACAAGGTTCAAACAAAACAAGGATTTTATTATAGGTCTTGGGAAATTAACGAAAATATAACAAAATTCTGTTCTCTTGTGGCTCTTTAAGGGTTAACAGTTCAGGGATGTCTCTTCCACATCCAAAATCATAATTCTCACTCGCTCAGATAACTTTTCCCCAGCCTTACTGTAGTCCACGTTGCAGCTAGTGGCCAACCCAGCAAAAAGTCCTTCCAAATGTCTCTCACGTATTTCCACCGGTGCATATATCCAAAGGTGAGTATTTCCCAAAGGTAAGTATCTCCAAATCCTTATATTCCTCATGGAAGTGGACGTGCAGCACTCTTGTCCTCCCGAGAGCCCAGGTTGGAGACTGTGTCTCTTCCCTCCCCACACCTTCAGCTCATCAGCTCCTGATTTGTTTCAGCTGCGTGGGAAGATTGGCCATAGAGGGGTGGAGTTCCCGACCATACCAGCAGATGGAGCCATAGCTGTCTGGGTTTGCAGCCACCTCAGGGGGATGTAACGTCCCTCCAGGACACAGCCTCTCGTGACATCACAGTGGTCACATCACACTTTGAGGGAATGGTCATTTTTTGTCCCACATAGTTTACTTTAAACACTACACTTTTACAGTCATTACAACCAAACTAATGGGGAGCAGTGATACTGGCTACCCACTGTCTTTGTACAAACTATGTTGTCCTGTAAGAATCTAGCGGTGGTCAGGAATCTTAAAAGCATGAAAAAAGGACAAAATAATGATATAACTTAAAACATTCTGGCAATGGTCTGATATCCTCACTGACTCTGCCCCTTGGCATAACTCTTGCACTGAAGTTGAAGGTGGTTCAAATGTTTCATCCTCTCTGGTTTCTTTTTTTCTCCATGTCTTTGAACGAGGATGGGTGGGTGGTGGGATGCCTGGGTGTTGAGGGAGGGGCGGGTTGCTTGTGGAACAACATTTGATGGTAAAGTAGGATTCCCACATGGGGTTCCGTGTCATGTTAAGAATACTATAACATGTGCACTACAGTAAGTAATTGTAATTCCATCTGCTAAGTATGACAGCATTAGCATATCCATTTAATTAGCAGCATGCTTAAAGCAGGCCTATCTTAATCACCTCATTGTATTTACTTTCCAACCAGTAGCAGTCGTAGTCTTTTTTACTTTCCTTCCCTTTTCATTTCTACATTCCCACCCTTCCTATCTCAGTAAGAAAGGATATACTTTTTGAATACACAGTTTCCTCTTATTGCTCGACAAAGGTGTCAGGGTCGTGTCATCTTCGTTAGAGCCAAGTCTAAACTATCTGATTCATTCATTTATGAGTGGCTGGTTGCAGAGTCTGGGCCCCAAAATGGCACCCTATTCCCTATATAGTGCACTACTTTTGACCAGGTCCATAGTGCTCTGGTCAAAAGTAATGTGCACTATGTAGGGAATAGGGTGCAATTTGGCATGTAGCCGGAGTCCCTTTAAGCCCCTCAGGGAAAGAAGTCATTGTACTAAACAAAATTATCAGGGAAGTATTGCAGAATCGAAAGCCCAATAATAACTATGTGCACTTACAGTTAATGGACTCGAATTGAATAGAAATTAGTTTTAAGCCTCATAGATTTCGCAGACAATTTATTAATTGCCACAGAGGCATCATTGTTTGCCTTTTTTGACGCTGATTCAATTAAAATTACATTTAGACTGTAATAGATTATGCAGGGTTCATTTTATATGTGAGCTGTATCGTGTATAAAGAGACAACATAATGGCTTCCCTCCTATGAAACTAAACCACACACAGAATGCAAAACTGATGTTGCTCAAATCTTTTTATTGTTTTTGTTATCATGTCCTTTTGATTGAGTGAGTGGTTACAATGGCAATACTTTCATGTGCTTCAATGTGCAATAATAAATAATTGGAACTCTTTTGAAGGAATTACCAGCTTGTAATTCTACACTGTAATTTGAATATTCATAATAAGATATAACTTTGTGCAATTTGCTCTTGTGCATATTATTTACATTTCCTTGCATACTGTGTAATTAAAGCTTAAAAGTTGTGGTATTGTACCATAACTGCCATGAATGTGTCCCTGTGCATTTTCATGTGGGTGTACTTTTATCTATGTTTACTTTTCAGTTTTAAAGTGTAAGTGAAAATATAACTTAATGTACAGTCGTGGTCAAAAGTTTTGAGAATGACACAAGTATTGGTCTTCACAAAGTTTGCTGCTTCAGTGTTTTTAGATATTTTTGTCAGATGTTACTATGGTATACTGAAGTATAATTACAAGCATTCCATAAGTGTCAAAGGCTTTTATCGACAATTACATTAAGTTTATGCAAAGAGTCAATATTTGCAGTGTTGACCCTTCTTTTTCAAGACCTCTGCAATCCGCCCTGCATGTTGTCAATTAACTTCTGGGCCACATCCTGACTGATGGCAGCCCATTCTTGCATAATCAATGCTTGGAGTTTGTCAGAAGTTGTGGGTTTTTGTTTGTCCACCCGCCTCTTGAGGATCGACCACAAGTTTTCAATGGGATTAAGGTCTGGGGAGTTTCTTGGCCATGGACCCAAAATGTCTCTGTTTTGTTCCCCAAGCCACTTAGTTATCACTTTTGCCTTATGGCATGGTGCTCCATCATGCTGGAAAAGCATTGTTCGTCACCAAACTGTTCTTGGATGGTTGGGAGAAGTTGCTCTCGGAGGATGTGTTGGTACCATTCTTTATTCATGGCTGTGTTCTTAGGCAAAATTGTGAGTGAGCCCACTCCCTTGGCTGAGAAGCAACCCCACACATGAATGGTCTCAGGATGCTTTACTGTTGGCATGACACAGGACTGATGGTAGCGCTCACCTTGTCTTCTCCGGACAAGCTTTTTTCCGGATGCCCCAAACAATCGGAAAGGGGATTCATCAGAGAAAATGACTTTACCCCCATCCTCAGCAATCCAATCCCTGTACCTTTTGCAGAATATCAGTCTGTCCCTGATGTTTTTCCTGGAGAGAAGTGACTTCTTTGCTGCCCTTCTTGACACCAGGCCATCCTCCAAAAGTCTTCGCCTCACTGTGCATGCAGATGCACTCACACCTGCCTGCTGCCATTCCTGAGCAAGCTCTGCACTGGTGGTGCCCCAATCCCGCAGCTGAATCAACTTTAGGAGACGGTCCTGGCGCTTGCTGGACTTTCTTGGGCGCCCTGAAGCCTTCTTCACAACAATTGAACCTCCCTCCTTGAAGTTCTTGATGATCCAATAAATGGTTGATTTAGGTGCAATCTTACTAGCAGCAATATCCTTGCCTGTGAAGCCCTTTTTTGTGCAAAGCTATGATGACAGCACGTGTTTCCTTGCAGGTAACCATGGTTAACAGAGAAAGAACAATGATTTCAAGCACCACCCTCCTTTTAAAGCTTCCAGTCTGTTATTCTAACTCAGTCAGCATGACAGAGTTATCTCCAGCCTTGTCCTCATCAACACTCTCACCTGTGTTAACAAGAGAATCACTGACATGATGTCAGCTGGTCCTTTTGTGGCAGGGCTGAAATGCAGTGGAAATGTTTTTGGGGGATTAAGTTCATTTTCATGGCAAAGAGGGACTTTGCAATTAATTACAATTCATCTGATCACTCTTCATAACATTATGGAGTATATGCAAATAGCCATCATAAAAACTGAGGCAGAAGACTTAATATTTGTCTCATTCTCAAAACTTTTGACCACGACTGTACAACAGTTCACACTAACACCATTTGTGTAAAGCGTTGTAGCTGGCCGTTGTAGCTATTCGTTACAACGTGTTGTAGCCGTACATGTAGCTGTAGCAGTACAACTAAGTGCTACAGTACAGCTAGATGCAGTGTTAGCTAGCTGTGTTGGTACGGCTAGCTGTAGCAATATCTAGTAGGCCCGCTTCTTGAGTTTTCAAATTATAAGTCTGTTTTCTGTGAAACAGCCTTTTGTCAGACAGTTGTTTTGAATCTAGATATTTCCAAACATCATCGTGTTTATATCGAAGCTACTACCTATACTTTTTTTTGCCAGATTGTGTTCACCAAACGTGAACATTTAAACAGCTAATATTGGACGTTTTGTTCTTATTTTGAGGAGAAAGTCACATCTTAAAGTGGCAGTCAGCAGTTGAAACAATAATAAAGTGTACCCACCCCTGTTTCGGAAAAAAGCTGAGGGATGGGGCTGGAGAAATGTAACCACTTTCAAATGCATAGACAGAGCTAGGATGCAAGGACTGACCATCCATGATATCACACTTACAGTTTTAACCATGTTTTGAAGCTATGTAGTGTTTGTTTAAATTTACTTTGTTTACAAACATTGGAGTAAAGCAAGCTTATATTGGGTTCTGATGGGGTATGATTGTTGCACTAAGCTCATGAGGCATTTATATGTTATATTCTTCAAGAATCAATGGATACATATCATTAATTTATGTCCAAAAATGGATGTGGCAACTGCAGATTGCCCCTTTAAGTCATTTCCAATTTTCCAGTGGATAACTCTCTGTCTGTGCTATTTAAAAATAATTTCAGTGGCATGAGACATGTTTCTATTGCAACAGCTGTTAATGGGGAGCAGATTTCGGGCTTTTCCTTGGTGTAAACACTGATGCCTTTTTTAAGGCAGCATACCAGTGCTTTCTCCTCATATGGATAAGAAAGGGGATTATCACACTACAAGCTAACTTTAACCAATTCTGAATTACAGGACTTTACTCTGTTACTCCACCAAGGTAATCATTTTAATAAGTTAAGTGGCCTCTACGTGCGTTTCTGAGTTGGCTGTTACTGGGAACTTCTATGAACATCCATGTAAATATACAGTATGTATGTAGCCAATAATTACTTTTAGTTGGATTTTTGTTTCTAATCTTATAATCTTATTCATATTTAATAGAAAATCTAAACAAGTGACAGTGTATTTGGTATAACATTTAAGATAGGTATGTTTCTGTTATCTGGGTTACAATTGGAAGTTTTGTGCATCTCGGATTTGGGTTTATTTCTGTGTCACTTTCATACCTGATGGGTAGATTCCTGCCGATATACATTTGTACATGTTTTTCATTTGGCACAGGACTTGTTAATTCACCCACAGGAGACGAGTGAAGTGCACATAGTTACTCTGAGGGACGGTTTTGCATTAAAAATCCTTTTGAGCCGATGTAACTTCGAAAAATCAGGTTTTAATAATGCACAACATGAGACTGCACAGAGCAATATACATTTTTAATTACTAAAGTGACTAATATCTAGGTTCTGCTTTGAGGTTTTTCTTTCATAAAATATGTATATATTTTTCCTGCAGCTGAATATCTATACCTGAGCAGCTCTTTAAAAGGCTACAGGGTTTTACAGGAGGCCAGACATTTGCCAGAGGACACCATGTTAAGGTAGTAAGTGAAATTAGATGAACATGAACTCAAATTGTGGTAAAAGCAGTGAGAAAGTATGTCATCCTCATCTTCACAAGGAGGGAAAAAACAGGATCCTTTCAGGTCAAAAATTACTTTCTGCTTTTCCTTTCTATCGTTCTTCCTTTAAAAGGTGAGCTAATATTATGTAGGGCATTCCTGTTTATCGTCAGCTTAGAATAGGAATACTGTGTTCAAGTACAAATAATGAAAATACAATTCTACATGTCTTGGAGTGAGAATACTGATTAAGTGGCTTTTCTAATTCAAACAATCCTCGTGAATAGCAAGCAAGCAACAACATTCTCGCAAGGGTTTCACTGTGAATGAGTCTCCAGTATAAAAAGGGACTTATAGTAAATGCATTTACTGACCCTACTCAGGATTATTTTGACTGTATAGTACAGTTTATGACTGTTAAACCTTCAGTAGGTAAAATAGCTGTTACACCGTTTTGATTTGCAATATTTGACCGATTAACACACATCAATTCAGGACTGAGTTCTTTTTCAAGTGTCTGCCCTAAGGAAGATTAATAATTCTCTCATCCATCCCATTTACCATTAACTACCTCCGACATTATACTGATTTCCTACTTCTGAATAGTCATTGAATTCAGAGTCTGAAAACTACAGTATGCCATTGTATTGTAATAGATTCATATTATTATGGCAAGTTTTACAAAATAAATAGGTAAAATATGACAATGTTAACATGCAAGGAGAGATTATTTGACCTGAGAAGAAAAACTCAATTTAACACTCAAAGTGTTCCAAAGTCATTACCTTCCACTGTCTATTGAATGGGTAATGGCTCAGAGTCATGGTCATAATGGTTAAAAATGCTTACTATCAGTTCTGTGGTCCTAGCTCATTACCAGGCAGTAGAAGGCAGGAAATCCCTAATACTAAAGACTTCACAACGGCATGAAGACTTGGCATGACTTCAGTATAATCATATAGATGATCATAAACTTTCTCACTTGTTAAAAAAAAAAAATCTTCCTTTGAAGTCAGAAACCGCAGCATACCACCTAAAAAGCTCAGCTCTGAAAAGGTAATCATGTCTGATTTACATTTAGTTTTCAATACTCTGTAAGCCATAGTCGAGTAATCAAGAAACCTTCCACTTTATATCTACATTATTTATGCCTTTTGCCACAACACAGTCAGAAGTCCTGAACAAAAACTTCACACACTTTCAATGTTTTCTTCAACGGTCTCCTGATACAACATCCTCTCCTTAGTGATATGCTGAACACCGAGACACAGTCCCACCTAGCTATAGTCCCTCATAAATTAAAGTTAAATGAATGAGGCTCTCCGTATACTGAAAGAAAATAGAAAAGTAGTGGCCTTAAAGTGAAAAAGAAGTCATTAATCAATTATGTACCTCACCACCAGTCCACCCACTCTCTCTTTCAACCCAAAGGTCCATGGGAAATGTCTAACAAGAGTTTTACATCACATAGTTTCCATCCCGTCGAGAGATGCTGGTGGCGTTTAAGACATCTTTATCTAATTCATAACAGCCTGGAGCATATAGCATATCAGCCATCATACCGATCTAAATCCGATGCATTTTCAATATGGTTGACGTTCTATTCCAGAGTATTTTTGTATTGATTGTAGCAAACTGCCTCCCAAAAAGAAAATAATAATAATAATAATATGCCATTTAGCAGACGCTTTTATCCAAAGCGACTTACAGTCATGCGTGCATACATTTTTGTGTATGGGTGGTCCCGGGGATCGAACACACTACCTTGGCGTTACAAGCGCCATGCTCTACCAGCTGAGCTACAGAGGACCACAGAAAACATCAAGGTTCCTGTTAAATTTACTTCACTAGTTTCAAAATATAGTCTCAGTATAATTCAGATAACCCTAATTTGATAGATTGTTTGGTGAATTTGTGAGAATGAACGTCAGTTCTGTCACATCTTAGCTGCGCTAGAAATCAGGGTTTTCTGCACTATATCTCCTCCCTGTACTGGACCTGAACTTCAATTGATGCATTATGATTTCCATTAAAGGTGACAAAAACAAAGCAGTTCCATATGCAATGCCACCACTCAAAGACCACTAATCCTGACTTTCATTAATTCAGTTAAAGTGCGTGCCAACAAACGTGGTAAGCATTTATCATATGGCAAACGTGCGTCAGATATATTTTTATGAAGGTTACTCCTTAGAAGTTTTCTCTTTCTCCCACCCTAATATTTTACTCTCAATATGGTTCACTTTTAATCTTTCCGATTTTTCCAAAAGTTCAATCTTTCAGATGATCACTCATTTAGGTGACAAGTTTTGTGGCAACAATATGGATAAGTCGAGAGCCTCAGTTGAATAGAGGGCTCTGGATTTGGCCTCCACATCAAAGCTAAACTAGCCGTTGGTTTAAAATGTGTCTAATATAACACGAAGGTTGTGGGGTTTGTCGTCGATTGTTTGCTTTATGGAAGGATTTTGCTGAGGGGATGTGACATGTGGAAGTGTATTAGATCAGTGGGAGAAGCAGGTAATGAAGGAAACACTGAGACACTAATCATTCACTGAGTCATTTACACCACAAATGTGTTGTTTACCTCCCTCTCACTCTCTTTCTATCTTTCTCCTTCCTCTCTCTCTCCCTCTCTCTCTCTCTCTCTCCTTCCCTTCCTGTCTCCATCTCACTCTCCTTCACCTTCCCTCTCTCTCTCTCTCTCTCTCTCTCTCTCTCTCTCTCTCTCTCTCTCTCTCTCTCTCTCTCTCTCTCTCTCTCTCTCTCTCTCTCTCTCTCTCTCTCTCTCTCTCTCTCCCTCGCTGTCTCTCTCCCCCTTCCTGTATCCATCTCACTCTCCTTCACCTTCCCTCCTTCTCTCTCTCTCTCTCTCTCTCTCTCTCTCTCTCTCTCTCTCTCTCTCTCTCTCTCTCTCTCTCTCTCTCTCTCTCTCTCTCTCTCTCTCTCTCTCTCTCTCTCTCTCTCTCTCTCTCTCTCTCTCTCTCTCTCTCTCTCTCTCTCCCCTTTTCTCTGACATGGCTGCATTCTTTGAGCAGTTCTGAGCTCTGAGAGCACGGACAGAATCCAGGTCCCTCCTGGCAGCCGGAGCCAGTTGAAGATCTGTGACAGATGGGGCGAAGTCACAAACTTCCAGCCCGGGGCGGAATCCATCCGCAGAACTTTCCAAAGTGTGCTCATATTTACCTGATCAGAGAGAAGAAGTGGTGGGAGAGGAGGCCAAGGAGATGGAAAGAGGGGGCGGAGGGGGATGGAAGAGGGCGGAGGGAGGGGTGAGGGAGGGAGGCAAGAATCTGCAGGGGAAGCCATAGAACTGGCTGCCTGTCATAGCTGACACCGAGCCATCTGCCACAAACCTGTGGCGGCTTCAGATCTCCCCTCCCTGCCACCACCCAGCCCCCAAATTAAACACAGATCTATACAGACCTTATGATGGCTACACATGACACCAGCTTCACATGCAGGACAACTTTTCCTTTTGTATTTTCAAGAAAAAGTGGAGAGGAACGTATAAGCAACCTCATGTATCCCATATGTGGTGCCACATTGAATTTCCGGTTGAATCTACTTTTATCCTTTGTACTGGATGACATGGTGCCGGAATTCTTTCTTTATCCGACGTGATGGCGGCCAAGCCGCAGCCTTCAAACGCTCTCTACTTGGCTGCGCCTCCACCTAGGTTGCCAGGTTATCGTGGTGTCCTCTGAGGGCCACAGGGGCTGAAGGGAGGATAAGAGTGCTTCTGGACTAATTGGGCATCCATCCATGCATTGTTTTTCAGGCGAATAGGAGAGGACAGGGGGAGGAAGAAGGGTCTCGCTGCCTCGCTGCCTCGCTGCCTTCGCTGCCTCGCTGCCTTCGCTGCCTCGCTGCCTTGCTATAGCAAATGAATGATTCCGGCGGAAGGGTTTTTAAGTGAAGGTATTAATAAGGGTTCTAGCAGGTATTCCCATGATTAACGGTGTCACATTTGCATTTAATTAATCTTGAAGAAAGCTGGAAGATAAACAGCTGTAATTCAGACCAGCACTGGGACCCTGCTGCCACCTATCTGATGAAATCAGAGCCAATATGTTGGTTTTATTTCACGTGATACACACCCCCCTCCCTCCTCTCTCTCTCTCACTCCCATTCTCTCTAAGTAACATCCTCTTTCTCTTTCTGCCCCCCTTTCGATCGGCAAGTTCGCTACTATGCAAATGAGCAATACATTATTTATTCTTATTTACAGAAAGTAAAGCATATACTGTAAAAACACAGCTTTGCTTCATGCACTACTAGCACTGTCTATCGACTCCCTAAATAGACTAGATATTATTATTTTATATAACATAGTGATCCCGCCCAATATTTAATTAAAAAATAAAGTAAACCATAATCGATTCTTCCTATCTGTGATTATCCCATCCTGTTGGGATACTGTTGGTTACTAACAGTATAGTAACAGACATGAAACATCAGGTGCCTGATCTAATTGGTGAACAACGGTGTGTTGCTGTGGCTACCGAATACGGCTTCCAATATCTGGGCTGTTACACCTTTTTAGCTCTTGCTTTACTCAGTAATTAACACATGCCTCCAGCCTTCTGAACGTGGCAAAGTAATGGTGTTGCTCCTCTTTTCTTAATGTTTGGCCCATTGTAGTGCCGACAGAGGGAAGAGACAGCTAGTCAGCCAGTGTCATTAGAGCCACCATGGCTTTCGTCTGAGCAGCCCACAGAACCTTTCCTCAAAATGTGCCTCCTTTTCGCCATTATGTAATCTGGCTTTCACATCCACTAGTTGTTTTCTTTTTGTCCTTTGGAACGCTTGTGGTATGCCACCAGGCCATGAAAAAAAAAGCAATACAAAAATAAGTAGAAAGAGAAATGGTTAGAGGGAGGAGGGAAAATAGGGAGAAGTCGATTGATAAGGCACAATGAAATGTATCAACTTTTGTTTAACTGTAATGACATTTTGATGATACACTGTGTGTGTGTGTTGCATTTAACTATGGTATTAATAGACTTTGCTGAGGTTACGTTGGCCCTTGGGTACATGGTAAAACTGTCCTCCTACACAATCGAGCGTGCAGCTGTAATCTAGCCCGAGGCACACCTACCCACAGTCACTATCTAATGCATTTTACATTTTCACAGATGAAAAAGAGAGGAGAAGGGGGGAGAAAGAGAAGGACTTTGCTCCCTTTGTTCCCTTTGTACCCTACGTCAGTTGACACATGGAGACCGTAGTGAAGGGTTTTGTTGCTCTCTAATCTGTAATTAAGGATTCTGTGTACATGGCCTCTGCGTTGTGGCTGGTTCTCTGGTTGACGAATATTACTACGGGATCATGGATCAACGGCTAAACTGGAATAATAATGGTTTTAAGTATACTGTGGGATATTTGAATGTTGAGTAGCCCCGGCAAATTTGAACTGTTCAATTGCTCTCCAGAGTTTGTATTATGATGTAAACTGGTGGAAAAGATGATGTCTTCCTATATTTCACTGATGGCCTTTGAAACTACCTAAATTATTGACAAGTTAATTGGATCTATTCCTAATAATTTACTTCTCACAATTTGAGAGGTGAGGAGGCCACACCGTGAGCAAACATACAGTATACCCATAATAGCCTGTTGTTCAACTTTTTTCTGCTATGTTCCGGACGTACCGTGGTGTCCTTTGTGAAAACCTGCCAAAGTGCTCATAGAGGAACATTTTATTATTGACAAATCGGACTTCTGGGAGCTTGGATCTCTGCCAACTTCATCAGGCCTTTAAACTCGCAACGATCCATAAAAGGGAAAAACATATTTCTCACTTTTTCTCGAACTGTAAACTAAAGCAATAGATACTTGTACAAATATTGAAAGTATCCCTGCAGCTGAATGGCCCCTACAGCGAATGTTTCGCTCCCTAGTCACTCATCACCAACTTCTAAATAACAGGCTTGGCAGAGAAATCTAGCTATCTCATCTCATGCAGCTCCTGAATCAGAGTGTTAGGCTGGGGCTAGGCTGACATGGAGATGCTGAGTTGCCAAAAAAAAATCACAAATCTCTAACCCCCCAACAACTGCCAGCCCGGTTCCCTTGTGTGTTTTCCGAGAGAGGTGTTTCTGGACATGCTGGCGGTCACGCTCTGATATCACCTTCTTTTGACCGGAATTCGGCCTCCCCGGCATTTCCCCGTGTTCCCATCTGTTTTCCTGTGAGCGAAGCGGAGCGCCGGCACACCTAGCTCCAAGACTGCTTAACTTAGCTGCAGAGCAGACAGAGTGAGCCTGTGGGCCATGCTGTCTGATGGGCCTTGGCCCTGCATCCTCTCTGACCCCCCTACTACTCAGACTCTACCAGGAGGCCTTAAACTAACAGGAGTTCACCCTGTCTGTATTTTTCTGGATGAATGGTAATGCAATATATGAGTTCCATTTCCTCTGCTAGGAGTGTGTCTTGTGTTATAATTAAATGTATGTGTTGTTGGTAAGTTTAAAGGTATATTGCATTTATTGGCAGTATTTGTAAATTTGGAAAATTTAAATGGACTAGGTGCCCGTTGAGGAGCTCCATGACCTGTCTGTCAGATGTCTCTACCTCCCTGCCTGGTTGTTCCATCTACACTTCCTCCTCTCAAGATACTACCTTTCTGAACTGCCTATCATCTAAAGCTGTGGAAGACCATTGCCCAAGTACGGCCAGATCCCTACATTTGTTTTGTTAAATTGTTTTGTTGTCTATTTTGTTTTTTTATAACGACTTTGAGATTCTACTTGTAATGGAAATGTCACGATCGTCATAATGAGTGGACCAAGGCACAGCGTGATATGCGTACATCTTCTTTAATAGAGTACTTAGCAACACAAGAACACAACAAAAACAACAAACGATACGTGAAGTCCTCGGTTAACAAAACACAAACCTACACGGAACAAGATCCCACAAAACACAAGTGCACAACAGGCTGCCTAAGTATGGTTCCCAATCAGAGACAACAAGCAACAGCTGATTCACGTTGCCTCTGATTGAGAACCACCCCGGCCAACATAGAAACACATAACCTAGAACAGAACATAGAAAACGAAACAGACACTACACAAAGAAACTAACACCCTGGCTCAACATACAAGAGTCCCCAGAGCCAGGGCGTGACAGAAAAGCGCTATATAAAATACATTCCCGTATTTTATTTGCAAAATAGGTATTCTCTGTTAAGTATTGATTGTTAACACATATATGCATTATCCTCAGTATATTATTTTTGAAAGGGTATCAATCCCAAACCCAATTAAAATTCCAAACCAGTGATGTCTCCTCTGAAAAGAAACCTGATATTTACTTTACAGTGTGTCCTTTAATGACAAAGAGTTGTTTCCTCCTTGAGGCGGGAACTCATGTCTTTTTATGTCATGGTAGTTGAACGAAATCAGTTAAAGTAATGCCTTTGTTCTATTTGTTACAGGCATCTAACTAAAGGGCCTTTGTATTAACTTCCCAAACTTCACATTACAAAGGGGTTTTAAACTCCCAATGGAGTTTCATGTAGCAGCTACATTTGGTCTGTGTCCCAAATGGCACCCTAATCCCTTTATAGGGCACTACTTTTGACCTGGGCCCACAGGGCTCTTGCCAAAAATAGTGCACTACCTAGGGTGTAGGGTGCCATTTGGGGCACATCCTTGATCTCCAATCTTCCAGAGGGACTCCTCTTCCCATCCCTATCTCCTGAACCCCATCACCTGAAGGACTATAGGCTCTGCTAAGTCATCCCTCGATGTGGCACACTCAAGTGCTTTCACATGGGGGGTCTTCTGCTCTGTGTGTTCTGGAGGGTCCCCAGAGGTTTCCCAAGGTTCACTTTCTGTGCTGGATACAAAAAGGAAATGGTACTGTAATAACAGTGGATAGCAACTTTACGCCTAGTTTCCTGCCTAGCTCTCGCTAACACGACAGAAAGAAGCAATTGTGTGAGGGAAACCTTAAGTGATTTGCCATGCTACCTCACTAGCTACCTTCTAGACCTAATAAAGAGAACTTCAGTATATATCCATTACCCCCACAGCAGTGCAGAACAAATTAGATCTAATAGGGTTTCCCTTTCCCCCACCGTCATTTTCATCATTTGCTATGGAATTTCAATTTGCTTAATGCTAGTTTCCCCCACAATGTATTATATAGCAATATGATACCAATTACGGTGACTGAGAACATTAAAATAAAAGCATTAGCACAATATTAGACTGAAAATCAGCCGTTCTAAACAAGTTTCGTCCAAAGCAGCAAGTGTGTCATGAGAGTCGTGCGAGATATGAAACGTGCACAGAGAGATACTTGAGGACTAACAGCTTATCTGTGGTTCATTATCAAATTATGAATACAACCACTTTTGTTACCTGGTACTTACAGTACAGTCTGCCCTCATTCTGAATATTACAACAAAAATATAACATGAAATCACACTGGCAGTGTATTAAACTGAATCCAGCACCTGCCAAATGCATTTACCACCCCTTAATATGGTGTATAACACTTCACCTACTCCCTGAGCTGGACTGTACGTGCGAGAGAATGAGCAGGTGATTCTAAATAGATCGCTCCCACACGGTCAGTGTCGCAGGTACTTCTGCACCCCTCTGCTGTTCCACATGGGGCCCCGTATATCTTCCTAGTCCTGTGGGACCGATGGGACATGGCAGCACGTTGTGACATCTGATGTCAGATTTCACTCTCGGCCGCCCCTCGCCATCCTGCACGGGGAGGTGAGAAACCAGATGGCGGGATTCAGACCGGCGAGTAAACTACACACGTGTCCATGGCATGATGATCAGCGAGCGGCGCTATGCCTGCTACTAAACTTCCTGTCTGCTCTCCCACCTCTCTGTCACAGCAGTTGGTGTCACTATGCCTTCTGCATTCAGGGCCCCCATGAACAGATTGGACAGTCTGCTGTTAGGATCATTCACAACACTGTCAGAATGTCCACTGGAGCTTCGCCCACAATAGTGAATTAGTCAGATTCAAGACTCTCTATTAAGCATTTTGGAGATTTTTAGAGAATTGATTCAATTGATTGATTTGATGAATTCAAGTTTGTGTATTGTCGGTTATGCATATCATATATATGGTATGTGGTATCTTCTTGAAATATCTACTGAATGTAATATATGATATTGATATAAAAATAAAAAGAACTTTTTTATACATTTATTTTTTATTTTTTACATTTTATGTAAATTTTTGTCATTATTGAATATTTATATCTGTCTTTATATTGCTTGCTTCTTCATTGATTGGCCTCATACCAGCATATGTTTTTTTCCTACTTTTTATCATGTCTTGCCCCCAGTTTTCTCCCATTGTACTTCCCAATGGCCCTGTCACATGTTCTGGTGTGAATGACCATATCATGTTATGGGACTAACCGCCTAGACTATTTAGCCTGTAACATTTGTCCCATCTCATGGCCCTTCACTATAGGTTTCCTGTGGAACTATTATTTCCAAGGAATCTCCCAACAAACCATGTCAGGTCCCCCCCCCCCAAGAATCTCCCCACCTCTAGTGGATACTGTCCAAGCTCATCAACTAGAACCCTTCACCAGATCTAGGCTACAAACTAATTAATCAATGAAACTTGCGCAATGTCCCCACTGCTCTTCACCTCAAATGCCACCTCTCTTATACATTTTATAAGAACATGCATAAAACAAATGGATGCCCCAGTCTCAGTGGCATTGTCTTGTTTCTTTGGCAGTAGCTACAGCTCTACCCTAATCTCTTTCTGTTGCTGGAGGTTTTTTTTCACCTAACTGGAGGTGCCTATAGACAGATGTACCTGAGGTACTGAAATCTTGCCTTGCCTGAGGGAGTTAAAAAGCCTGACATATGGTCGTGTGGCTGCAGCTCTTGACTCAGTCATGCAACACACAGTATCTAATCACATTTTAAATTGCCTCAACAACTTCAGGGTTGATTATCAGCCACTCATGTGGCTTGAGATGGGCAACACTCTAAATGCAGTTGGAAATGTTCATCTTGAGAGCCGGTGATTAAAATTTGACCCCTTGACTAGAGGGAGGGGCTGTGGGCTGTCTGTGTGTACCAGAACTCATTAGAATCCCGCTTCTATTAACAGACACTTGCAAGGGCCGGGGTTCTGAAATCGTTGTCATGACGAGGAAAGATGTAATTCTTCCGAAACCCAAACGTGTTTTCTAACATACTTTTTTTTTTTACATTACTCTACAGAAGTTAGTCTATATTTTCAAATGTACTGTGAACTACATTGGGGGTTCACCCAAAAACTGAGCAGAAAGTGGTTGAAAAATCTAAATGTTTTGAACATTTTGGAGGGAAAATGGAGGGAAAAGGGACCACCAGGTGCAGGCTCTCCACCTCACTCGACAGAAGCTGCTTTTCTCCTCCAATAACCCAAAGCAGGGAGAGAGATGGCACTTCCAGTAGTTGAGCCAAAAGAAATTTCAAGTGTGCACTTCAAAGACTGCTTGGATTATATTCGCATACAGTGTATCCTGAGGGAAACCTTTGAAGGAAATGTACTGCAGAGCTGCTTGTGGCCATTGAGAGTGTGTTTGTGTGTCTCTGTGTGTGTTTTGTTTGTTTGTCTAAACCCATTTTTCTCACCACACTCGCCACCACGCTTTTGGGGTCTGGGGTTTCTACCAAACACCCTGTGAGATTTCAGCTATGCATATTCTGCATTATTTACCCAATTCATTTCCATCCCTGGAAAAATGATTCCTCAATGGCATATTTTAAGCAGTGTTGGGGATGCTACTCTGAAAGTATAGTTTACCAAGCTACCAATTACTTTACACTGGAAGAAGTTAAGCTACACTAAAGCTACTCTTAAGAAAAATATAGTTTACTTAACTAAAGTTACTTTGAAAAAGTAGTTCACTACATCCAAACTACTTATTGGAAAATGATCAGATCTTCACCTGAAATGTCATAGACTACAAATTCCAATGACAGATCACTCTGGGATCAAATGGTAACAGGTTTCAAGTGAGAATTAGGCAGGTCTAATGCCCAAAAAGAAAGAAAATGATTGCCTACTTCGCCTATATTTTATTTGCAAAAAAAATTAGTGTGTAGTTCCAGTAGTTAGCTATGCACTACCAAGTTCAACTACCACTAAGCTACTGCCAAATTAAGTGAAATACTTTGTATGCAAATGTCAAGATTTTCAGAAATTGTATTTAGTATTGTTGCCAATAGGCAAGTGAACTTACTTGGTAATTTTTTGGTTCACAATTGAACTGAGGAAGGGAACAAACATCTTCACGGACACCTGCAACCAATGGGTGCCATTATGCCAACTCCAATAGGAAACAAGGGTGAAAAGACTGAAACAAATAGAAACACTGAAGCCTATTATCATAGTTACACCCACATCAATTAGAGGCCTCAATCACTACTCCCTGTGTCGCCTTCACATGCAGATGGTGGCATTTGTGGCATTTGTTTCAGGTGGTTCCCCACATAAAGAAACTTTGGAGAAAAAGAGTAGGGGGACTTTTGGCTGAAAGGACAAGTAAGTAACAGGATTTGTACATTGTCCTGGAGGTTTGGAGGTTGGTTCACCTTAAAGCTGCTGGAAGGGATTAGCAGTAGCTGCTCCGGAGCCATTCGGGGTGGGCACAGTTGCCTTTTTGCATTTCAATCGAGCCAGCATTGCACATGGAGAGACCACAGTAGAATATGTGCCTTTTATGTTTTACAACGGCGGTGGTGGTGGCAGTTTGAGTTTCATTCTGGCTATTGGGCTGGCTCCCCTTGCTCCCAGTAATCACGGGTAAACAAAGAGTGGCATTGTGACTTTAGCCCCTTCCTCTTAAACAGTGGTAGAGCCCGGGTTGACCTGAGGAGAGCAACAAGGCTGCACCACATGGGGCTAGCGGGGGGGGGGGTAGGATTCCGCCAGATGAGGAGTGACACGGGGTTCGAAGGTTAATTTGTGTAACAGGCGAATTTGCATACAAATGAAAAATGACATAATTTTTCTGTTCTCCCAAACTTTCAATGTCATCCACATCAAGCGGCCCCATCAGCGTTCCCTGGCCGTTTGTAGAATATTCATCACTGCTGAAGCTGGGGCACCTTGTTTGCTATTAATCTCTACTGCAGGTCAATGACTTAATTTGCCCAACTTTATCAGTGGTGCCATTCACTTTTTTTTCATCGTTCGGTCTCTTTGTAGCCCCTTTTTATAAAGTGTTCTTATTGCCTTTCTTCATACAGAGTGGATAAGCTTTTTAAGCACAACAAAGGCACATTAACTCTGTTCTCTGAAACAGTTTTGAAGACATAAATGAATTACTTGAGACGGAAATATCTCCAGCCCTCTAGATTGCTCCCTCTTTCCCCTTCTCCCTCAACACCCTTCTACAACTTCTTGAGAGATTTCCTCTCTCCAACCGTTTTTTCCCTCTCCTCGTCTTGATTGGATGGATTGTTTTTCTAATCCAAGGAAAATTACTTGCAATAAGGGTCACATAATCATGGCAAAAGTGTGACGGCAAGAGTGAAGTGACTATATTATTTTTCCATATTCACAGTGAGTGTGAGCGTATGTGTGTGTTCGAGTGTGTGTCTCTCTGCGTGTGTACATGTGTGTCTGTGTAAGATTCCACCTTACCCCATCTGGTGTCATTCTACACATTCTGTTCTCCTCTCATGTCTGACACTGTGTGAGGGGAGAAGCTACTCTAGAATAAGAAAGCCAAATCCATTCATTGTCAGAGACTTTCGCTGCAATAACGGATTTACAGTGATTCTGTCTGGCTCAAACTCTCTGCCTGACTGTGATCACTGAATGAGACCAGTCTGCATTAGAATGTCTAGTATGGGAAGCAGAGTGGAATTCTGGTAATCAGATGTCTGACACACAAACCAAGGCTCTTGAGAACATTTGCGTAACTTTCACACAGTTCTGGGATTCTAATATCATGGACATTCTTAGAGCCAGAGCTATACGCTAAAGACTGACTGAAAATGTCCCTCTTTTCTCCTTTTATCTCTGAGATACAATGCTGACTCTTTGCTCATTGGAAGTCCTCTTAGGTACCCCGAAGGAGGAAAAACTGTTCAGCTGCACTGACAGTCCAGTCCGAAGGAAAGGGGAGTGTTGTTTTTCAAAGGGAATCATATTAATTGAATTAAACTTAATTAAACTTATTTAGAATCACATCTTTGTGAGGCTCTAATGACTTTAAGGGGACTTAATGGACTTCATCTGGCAGCTGTTTGAATTATGTACTGTATTTCCTCATCGTAAACAGCATTAGCTTTTTATATGGAGAATAAACAGACAGAGAACAGAGCATTGATCACAAACTGAAAATCTAACTTCATGTAATCAACGATGTGTGCAATAGGCTACTTAAGCAGTGTCGTTTTGTGTTTTGCTAGATTGTCTTGACTATTGTAAGGCTATGATAAATTGTATTTATGATCGTTTATTTGTAGTGAATATATCAGTATTTGTCCTCGGAGCATTTCAATGTGACCGAGTCTGTGTGAGTATGAAGATGTCAATGTACAGTTCCCTAACACAGTTATTAGGCTACACAGATCAGAATTACATACAAATCTATAGGTGCTTTGGTTGATCGTCTGATTGATTCTATCTTCGAAAATGTACGAGACATTTGATGAAAACTTTGAGAATACCCTGCTTCATTAAGCCATACACTCCCTTCTACAAGATCAACTTGAAGGAGAGGAAGAAGAAAAATAAGAAAAAGGAAGAAACAGAGACAGTAAAAGAAAGAGAGATGGGATGGGTTTGTATAAGGCAGCAAAAGATAAAACATCTTGTGAACCATTGTTTGGATCTTTATGCAAAACCCCCTTTGTGATTTGAACGCTTGATCCCCCATAGGCAAAGGAGAGCTGGGTATTGATCTGCACTGAACGGAAAAGCTTCTTTCATCGTTCAGTCCTCACCTTCCCTCTCTTGGAGGACTTACTACCCAGGACCAGAGCACCCCTCATCTGGGTAGCAGCCAGAGATTATGGAGAGATAACCTATACAACCTAATGAGCTATAGGTACAGAAGGAAACCAGAGAGTGTCTAATTAGTGGTGATCAAAGTCAGGGGCTTTATCCCCAAAACAAACCTGCACATTTGAATGTGGTTAGGAAGAAGAAGAAAAAAGTTGCAGGTTTTTGAAGTTTGGAAGAAGTTATACTTGTTTAATGATATGCAGGCCTTTTTGCTTTCCTTTGCTCTCTTGCTTTGCTTGCACACACACACACATACACACACACACACACATTCTCTCTCTCTCTGTCTCTCTGTCTCTCTGTGCCCCTCTCTCTCTCTTTCTCATTCTCTCTCACTCTTTTGGTCACACTCCCTCACATTTCCCTCTATGTATTTGTGTGTGTGTGTGTGTGTGTGTGTGTGTGCATGTGTGTTCACAGTTAACTAGACATAACAGCCACAGTGAGGCACTAACTCTGGATCTCTGCCACACACTGAAATCCTATGCATCCATTGCTCGACACATGCGTGACCAAACCATACTTGATGAAACTGGACCGCAGCTAATATACTTGACACAGTTCAGTCTTGAAGTCAAACCTCTTCTTGATAGGGTTAACCTTATCTTTGACCTCTTATGACCCCTTCTAGTGCATTGCTCTAACCCACTAGCTGCTATTTTGATAGTTGTCTGCTGCTACATCTCTAAAGCAGTTCATTGTTGCCTTTTTGTCAATTAACATCTTCTATCAATTAGGTCATCAAATTGATTAGCCAATTGGCCCTTTTGGACCGACTCTAAGCATCCCCATTACAAGCATGTCTAAAGGAATAAAAGTCAATTGGAATTGATGAGGAGCGGCAAACGGGGTCTACTGCATCAGCATATGTGACAATTCATCTCATTAACTGTCAAATGTCCACTCAAAATGTGAGATTTCCATAATTATGAATATCATATTTGAAATTTGATTGCACTGACTACATACACTCATACTCAACCGCTGCATCTTATACCCCCACAGCACCACACAATATCAAATAGACATGATGCCCTGGAAATGTTCAATTAATTCCTTATAAATGTATTTCTATATTGCCATTAGATATTTTTTCATATTAGGTTAACTCATTTTGCTCACAGCCACAACCCTACGTTTGTGGCTCTTTTTAATCTTAATGAAAGCAGTGGCAGGACAGCAATTCTACGCTACAATTTTGCTGCATATATTTTCAAATATATTAGTCACATGCCTTTGGCCTCAAAGCTAAAACAAGTTCACTGTCTCCGTTACACCAGAGGTACTTGTGGCAAAAGCTATTGAGACAGGAGTTGAACTATCTAACGTTGTGAGAAAACGTACGAAACCCACATTTTGTAGAATGTTCAGGTCAATTGTACTAAATCTGTAAAACAACAAAACAGATGACATTTGTTAGAAGATACATTTCCTGAGGCAAACAAAAATGTGTATTTACTTCAATGATTGGGCTATACATCATTCCCTGTTTAGCCGTCAGTAAATATTGTCATTATCACATTTGGGCAGAGGTGCAAATATAGCTTTCACCCCCCCATATCATCCTATCTGCATACTAAATTCAGTGTTACATGAATCCTCGCCAACAAGGATCCTTTAGACTGGCAGCTACTGAAAAGCGATATGTGTATCACCCCTTCCTCCCCGGTTCCCCCGAGGGATGGGAATGAAATCAGACGTGCAGGTGTAACCTTACTATGGAGCAGCATTACACATCCGATGAGTGGTTAGTTGGGGGTTGGAGGGGTGTCTCGGTTCTGTTTGCATTGCCTTTGTACATTAAGCATTCCCTTGTCCAAAAAGAAATGCCTGACCTAAATATGGCTGAAAGACACAACATGTGACCTGTTTAGTGCTCCCTGTCATGCCCTAGAGCCATAACAGGGACTCTATTAGTGGGAGAAAGCACAGATGCTACCAGATAGCCGGCATATTGTCCAGAGATGACCCATGTATAATTGCACAAAGTTCAATACACTCAGGTCTACAATTGAATTGCATTGACCACCTTTGCTTGCCGTCCACTGCACACTGTCATTGGATTTAAGGTGGATATAGATCTAGCTGTCTTTCTGAAACAGAATCACAACCAAGGCATTGTCCTGAAATATTGAACATTACAATCGCCTTATGTGTTGTATGATCCAAGGCATACCGTTTCACTACACTCATCATTTATAACCATTTGATTCTGAAATGCATATTTCATATTGAAATCAAGGTTAGAATATGTGCACAAATCTTACCCATATTAATATATTAATGAAATCAAGTAGCCTACTGTAATACTGTGTAATATAACAAAACAGAAAACGTCTACAATATGGTTTCCCCTCACAAATGCAAATGTACCCGATGGCTATGAAAAAGCTGTCTGTACTCATTTGTTGTGGCCAGCCCGGGGATAAATGAAATCACTCAAATCTTCCTCCTCCCTGCAGCTGTTAGCAGAATCACAGCCCAGGTAGTGCTTGGGGCCTGTACAGGCAACCAAGCGACAGACATGGTGCATGCTACTCACCATTTTTCTGCCTGGCACTACTTGGGCTATAGACACAATATTTTTGGTTTATAGAGAGAAAAATACATATATATACAACTCCCAGAGGATTGAATGGTGGGGGATACAACTTATATATAATTACATTAATTGCGTTACATGCTTAAGGACAGAATGATACAAATGATCATAAAAGGTAATTTAACCATGAAGCTATGTGATGTGATATAATGGATGGCCATTCTACCTTAAATGTTAAAGGTACTCCCCCTCATTGATGTGAAGTTGTTAAAAAAATTAATCTAGACGCTCAATTAAATATTGATCTTAACTCGACCTTCAGTAGACTGCAGTTGGTAATGTGATCAATAGATATGTTTGCCAAGGCATGGCTAGGGTACCAGCATCCATACGCTTTCCAAATAGATGTATAGTGGAATGAAATGGTAGGCTAACAGTGATCTTCATTTCCAATACATTGAGCTAAGATGTACTGAGATAATAGCAGTTGAGTTATAGCCACAGGCATTGGAGATGGATAATCAGGCTGTTTTGGGGAAGCATTATGGTACCAGATCATATTGACTATTGCTGAGCGTGTTGATGTTTACAAGAATACACTTTCTAGTAAAAGCATACAGTGGGGAAAAAAAGTATTTAGTCAGCCACCAATTGTGCAAGTTCTCCCACTTAAAAAGATGAGAGAGGCCTGTAATTTTCATCATAGGTACACGTCAACTATGACAGACAAAATGAGAAAAAAAATCCAGAAAATCACATTGTAGGATTTTTAATGAATTTATTTGCAAATTATGGTGGAAAATAAGTATTTGGTCAATAACAAAAGTTTCTCAATACTTTGTTATATACCCTTTGTTGCCAATGACACAGGTCAAACGTTTTCTGTAAGTCTTCACAAGGTTTTCACACACTGTTGCTGGTATTTTGGCCCATTCCTCCATGCAGATCTCCTCTAGAGCAGTGATGTTTTCGGGCTGTCGCTGGGCAACACAGACTTTCAACTCCCTCCAAAGATTTTCTATGGGGTTGAGATCTGGAGACTGGCTAGGCCACTCCAGGACCTTGAAATGCTTCTTACGAAGACACTCCTTCGTTGCCCGGGCGGTGTGTTTGGGATCATTGTCATGCTGAAAGACCCAGCCACGTTTCATCTTCAATGCCCTTGCTGATGGAAGGAGGTTTTCACTCAAAATCTCACGATACATGGCCCCATTCATTCTTTCCTTTACACGGATGAGTCGCCCTGGTCCCTATGCAGAAAAACAGCCCCAAAGCATGATGTTTCCACCCCCATGCTTCACAGTAGGTATGGTGTTCTTTGGATGCAACACAGCATTCTTTGTCCTCCAAACACGACGAGTAGAGTTTTTACCAAAAAGTTATATTTTGGTTTCATCTGACCATATGACATTCTCCCAATCCTCTTCTGGATCATCCAAATGCACTCTAGCAAACTTCAGATGGGCCTGGACATGTACTGGCTTAAGCAGGGGGACACGTCTGGCACTGCAGGATTTGAGTCCCTGGCGGCGTAGTGTGTTACTGATGGTAGGCTTTGTTACTTTGGTCCCAGCTCTCTGCAGGTCATTCACTAGGTCCCCCCGTGTGGTTCCGGGATTTTTGCTCACCGTTCTTGTGATCATTTTGACCCCACGGGGTGAGATCTTGCATGGAGCCCCAGATCGAGGGAGATTATCAGTGGTCTTGTATGTCTTCCATTTCCTAATAATTGCTCCCACAGTTGATTTCTTCAAACCAAGCTGCTTACCTATTGCAGATTCAGTCTTCCCAGCCTGGTGCAGGTCTACAATTTTGTTTCTGGTGTCCTTTGACAGCTCTTTGGTCTTGGCCATAGTGGAGTTTGGAGTGTGACTGTTTGAGGTTGTGGACAGGTGTCTTTTATACTGATAACAAGTTCAAACAGGTGCCATTAATACAGGTAACGAGTGGAGGACAGAGGAGCCTCTTAAAGAAGAAGTTACAGGTCTGTGAGAGCCAGAAATCTTGCTTGTTTGTAGGTGACCAAATACTTATTTTCCACCATAATTTGCAAATAAATTCATTAAAAATCCTACAATGTGATGTTCTGGAAAAAAAATTCTCACTTTGTCTGTCATAGTTGACGTGTACCTATGATGAAAATTACAGGCCTCTCTCATCTTTTTAAGTGGGAGAACTTGCACAATTGGTGGCTGACTAAATACTTTTTTTCCCCACTGTATGTACAGTCATGAAAAACAGGAGTTCAAACAAGTCTATGTGGAGTGCAGGAAATATACACTAACTTGATGTTGATCTCCTGAAATGCATAAACATGTTCCATGCTAATGATAATTCACAATGGACAAGAGCCGAGTCTGGAAAAACAACTGTGTTTTCCACTTTTTTGATTATTCATAATCATTTCTTGAAGATAATGATTTATCAAAAGATGGCCGCTCTCTGGAATGGCACAAATCATTAATAAAAGAACAAAGTGACAGAGCACCTTGGGGATTTTCTGTTCGGCCTTGAACCCACGTCTTGTCATTAGAGTGAGAAGCAAAAATACACATCTGAATTAAATTAATATAAATTTTTATTTCAATTGTGGAATAAAATTCAATTTATAAATGAGCCCTTATTTGAGTCAAACTCAGCTCGCCAGATATTACAATCTTAAGTTTTACCAGTGTGTGTGTGTGTGTGTGTCTCTCTCTCTGTGTGTGTGTGTGTATGTGTGTGTATGTGTGTGTGTGCATGTGCATGCGTGTGTGTGTGAGTGTGTAAATGTTCACTGGTATGAGAGAGGACCTCAGGGAACACTGTGATAATGAAGCTACTGCAATGTAGTGGTGTGTGTATTGTTGTCTATATACAGAAATTAAACGGAGGTGTGTCTGTGTGTGTCTAGGTGTGTGCGTGTGTGGGGGCTTGAAAGATCTAGAGCATGGAAGGTTTTAAGGTCAATAAACAAACAGGGCATTGATTTCTTGTCACTCTCCCCATTCGCAGGAAACCCAGCTTTCAGAAATGTTCAGTCCCTTTATCATAGACCTGTTATGTTTATCCCTGCTTATGGTAAAAAACCTCCCTCACAAAAGGAATACCCTAATTAAAAGCTCCACCCAGACATCTCCAGAGAGGAGGGTATCTAAAGCAGGCCAATAGCAGAGATTGGTAATCATTTTATTGGAGAGGGATGAGAAGGAACGGTGTTCTCCTCCCTGATAGACGAGCAAAAGGCTAGGCCTGCTGATCGAAGCTGACTGTGTGTTTATGAGTCTCGGCAGAGAGAGAGAGAACAGCGGAGGGAAAACAAGTGTGGATTTCTCCTCGGCCCAGCTCGCTTCAAACCCATCCAGGGACATTTTTATTTGCTCTTTTCAAGTGACGAATCGCAGGCAATAACCCTGGACGTTCTTTTTTATTTTACGATCATAATGGTGCCAAGCTTTTTTTTTTTTACGCTTGCCTCATTCTAATTTCTCAACAAAAGTGGAAAAATGGAAATGCTTTTTGTGTGTTTTTAATCCTTCCACACTTTAATTGGCCTTCTCTTTACTGTGAAGTGAGTAAAAGCAATGGCGAGATGAAACAAGTGTTAGGTTATGTGCTGCTAGGGTGACACGGCGTTTCCAAGCGTGAAAAGTTGAACTGATATTTAAGCCTGCACATTTGCAATTAAAACTATATGAGCAGGGGTTATTTAAGTTTGGAAATGGAAAAGGTCTTCTCTTACCAATTCAAACTGCTACTTTGTCTTTTTTTAATTATTATTTATTCCACAATATGATTAGGCATATGTTATGTGTTTGAAACCATTTTCAGATTTGCCTCTGGTCCCGATATCTCTTCGGTAAGTGTGATCGATACGGACATGGATTGGACTAACAACCGCTTGGTGGAGTCGGTAAAGGGGGTCATTGACAGCATTCTATCTGATTAGAGTGCACTCTTTCACATTGGTTGTGTCCCAAATTGCACCATATTCCCTACATAGTTCACTACATTTGATCAGGGTTCACAGGGCTCTGGTCAAATGTAGTGTACTATATCAGGAATAGGGTGCCATTCAGGATACACATATTGTGTTGGAAGGCCAGTTGAGTACTACCTTTGCTCAGAATGTGTCATAGAACCACACACTTTAGGGCCTACATACCTCCTTTATTTATCTGAGGGGAAAGAGGTGGGAGCACATTCTTCCAGTAGTGACTTCCCATGAAATGTTGGCCTAGTGTCCTCCATTGAAACCCTATGATAGGTTGATATGTACCATGATTAAGAACACTAGTATTGATCCCACATTCTTTTTTTACTGTGTCCATATGGTAGTCAGTCAATATCTTTGAGGCTTTGATTTCTTTGTGCCGGTGTTCCAGTGGAAGAAAATGGCTAAATGTCCTCGAGTGACACGTGTCATATGTTATCACTGTTATCCATGTGCCGACATAGGCAGCCTGTGTATTAACAGACACATGGGTAAAAAAGTACAGTTTATTTCACAAAGCCCCAGTACAATCAGTCCTCTTTTGAAGTAATAATTGTATTATAAAGCGATGGAAATATTTATCATGAAGTCTTTCCAAGAGGAGCAATAGAACAGAACAAAACCATGGGATCTATAAAGATCAGTGTTTTACAGTTGAAATAATTAGGAACTATAATACTTTGCTCATCAAGAGAAAAAATATGGAATTCACGCAAACAATCAGATAAGGAATGTAAGTCGTAAAAAATGTGTGGGCCCTATATGGGAAAAGCAGGCATGAATTATTATGGAGTTTTAGTTCTAGAATGTATACTGAACAAAAATATAAATGCAACATGCAACAATTTCAAAGATTTTACTGAGTTACAGTTACAAGGAAGGAAATCAGTCAATTGAAATAAATAAATTAGGCCCAAATCTATGGATTTCCCATGACTGGGCAGGGGTGCCAGTCCCAACCAATCAGAATGAGTTTGTCCCGACAAAAGGGGTTTATTACAGACATAAATACTCCTCAGCACCCTCCTCAGCTCACTAAAATTGATATAAACAAATTTGTGCACAAAATTTGAGCGAAATAAGCTTTTTGTGCGTATGGAAAATGTCTGGGATTTTTTATTTCAGCTCATAAAACATGGGATCAACACTTTACATGTTGCGTTTATATTTTTGTTCAGTGTATAAACAGTATTGTAGCAAACAGCAGGAGTGACTAGCGAACACGGGTCACCTGAGCCAAACGCTAAGGTGCTAGCCACAACCCTAAGAGAGATATCTGTCCTGGGGGAGTTCGGAACGGGATAGTATCCACAACACAAACTAGCTCATAGAGATAGATCTAGTTTTATCTCTATGGACTAGCTATGTTACACGTGTAATCTACTGTCTTAGCAAGGAATGTCCCATGCAGGGAGAAATTCTGCAGATCGGGTGGGGATGACCTAGGCTGCAGTGCGCTTTGTAGATCCACTCCTATACAAAAACATCTGCTCTTCTATTGCAGACACACTACAAAAGTATGTGGACAGCTCATTCCAAAATCATGGGCATTAATATGGAGTTGGTCCCCCCTTTGCTGCTATGACAGCCTCCACTCTTCTGGGAAGGCTTTCCAATAGATGTTGGAACATTGCTGAGGGAACTTGCTTCCATTCAGCCACAAGAGCATTAGTGAGGTCGAGCACTGGTATTGGGCGATTAGGCCTGGCTTGCAGTCGGCGTTCCAATTCATCCCAAAGGTGTTCGATAGGGTTGAGGTCAGGGCTCTGAGCAGGCCAGTCAAGTTCTTCCACACCGATCTTGACAAACCATTTCTGTATGGACCTCGCTTTGTGCACGGGGGCATTTTCATGCTGAAACAGGAAAGGTCCTTCCCCAAACTGTTACCACAAAATTGGAAGCACAGAATCGTCTAGAATGTCATTGTATACTGTAGCGTTAAGATTTCCCTTCACTGGAACTAAGGGGCATAGTCGATCCATGAAAAACAGCCCCAGACCATTATTCCTTCTTCACCAAACTTTAAAGTTGGCACTACGCATTCGGGCAGGTAGCGTTCTCCTGGCATCCGCCAAACCCAGATTCGTCCGTCGAACTGCCAGATGGTGAAGCGTGATTCATCACTCCAGAGAATGCATTTCCACTGCTCCAGAGTCCAATGGCGGTGAGCTTTACACCACTCCAGCTGACTCTTGGCATTGCGCATGCTGATCTTAGGCTTGTGTGTGGCTGCTCGGCCATGGAAAACCATTTCATGAAGCTGGCTATCTAGCGGGTTAGCTATAGTGACCCATTGCCTACTAGCACTCACCTCTCTCTGGTCGATGAAGTTGCCCTTTTCCTTGCAGAAAAAAAAAACATTTCTGGACATCACAGACACAGGTGTACTTGTCATGGTTTTATAGACATCTCTGTTTGCTGGAGTTTTGTTGCTAATCTTTTTTGCCTGGGTAATTTCGAAGCTAGACCACACAGGGTGAGCTTGCTAGCTCTAGCTACTTTGCTAGCTTGATAGCCAAAACACTAGCTTGACTAATCACATCAATAATATTCACTAACTTATGTGTTATCCACAAAAACATGGGATATAAGCATAATGTCATCGTCCAAAACTTGCACAAGGAAATCTGTGAAAAGGCCAGCCCTCTCAACTGAACATGATTCACACCTACTCCACCTGTCATAACTACTCAATATTATTTGTATATCAGACAGTCAGTCACAATTTACCCATGATGCATCAGGTTTTAATGCTTTCGAGCAAGGCCAACATCTCGTTATAGCCATACAATTTAATGGTTTAGTTTAGCCCTTCTATTTCTCTAATTTTTATTTAAGCCCTGGTTAGAAATGTGGTAAGAAAGTTAAAAGCATTTGCACACTGTTTCCCCTTTATTAAGGCTGTGAAAGAACATGTGGATTAGAGTGATTCACCCTCCACAACCCAACCAATGAACGACACCGATATTAAAGGGTGTGACACATGGCGAGGAATGCAAACAACATCACTTAATGGTAAGTTCACATCCAATAAAACATTAGTAGAAACTGACAGTTAAATCCAACAATATCGTGCTTCTGGTTGGTGCAATATGTTTACTCTCTGTGTCCATGTGTTATTTACATTTTACATATTTAGCAGCCGCTCTTATCCAGAGCGACTTACATGAGCAATTAGGGTTAAGTGCCTTGCTCAAGGGCACCGACAGATTTTTCACCTAGTCGGCTCGGGGATTAGAACCAGCGACCTTTCGGTTACTGGCACAACGCTCTTAACCACTAAGCTACCTGCCGCCCACGTGTTATGCATGTACACTATCTCCCTTCTAGTATCTGTAAAATGAAGCCATACAGTATGTAGAACATATTGATACAATTATCATTCTTTATCAAAAGACTATAGTTATTATCTACGAGTCTTTTGAGACAATTATCCCCTGGCCTGTGTGGTTCAGTAATTTCATAATGAACTAACCAGTTTATAATTCACTGTGACCTTTTGTCAATATGGTGCAATGTAAATAATGAAAACATTTGAACAATCGAAATAACTGAATATTTCAATATAATATACTTTTAAGAGCCGCCCCTAAATGTTAATTGTTTAGGCTACATTGCCAGGCTAGGATAAAACATTTCAATTTTGAAGTTCACTACTTGCAGAGTATCCATTTATATGTACAGAAATGAAGGATACCCTGCTCTCAAAACCATACAAGTAGCCATATTGAAAATTAAAACAGATTATGGACAGTGATGGTTCATTTGATTAAATCTATGTTCACTATTATTGTAAAACTCATCTTACATAAATAGCCATTTCTCATGCAAATTATGATCTATGTAAAATTGTCAAACTATGAAGTGTATGGTGTTGTGATGGAATGTTGTGCCTTTAGGGCACACGTCTCTCAACACAGTACTGATGTTGTGGATCGTTTGGAATAAAATATCCAATGTTACGTTATGTATCCATTTGCATCCTTTCAATATATTTCTCCTGATGTTGATCCCGACCGTGATAAATCCAAATTTAAAAAACAATGATCCACAAGTTATGGTTTAGGATTGTAATGTAGAGAAGCCATTCGTTAGCTATAAGTTCACTGACACTTGCGCTCAGAACTTTGTCTGCCATTGTTGCCTACATCTTGCCCTAATGTGTCAGAGCCACCCTATAGAGCCACCCTCATCCTCAGTCTGTGTCCCAAATGGCACCCTATCCCCTATATAGTGCACTACTTTTGACTAGGGCCCATAGGCCTCTAGTCAAAGGTAGTGCACTCTGCAGTATGGGGAATAGTGTGTGAGGACGCACCCTCAGTCTTATCCATAAGAACCCTCTATAATTCATTTGCAACTAATTATAACACAACCCCTCATAACCCAGCATTTATCCTCCAATACCATCTTCCTCGCCATGCACCATGCTTCCAGCTCACTGGTGGGAGCTGAACTGAATGTTGGCAGGGCAATTTTAAACACTCACTTAACAATGTGGCCGCTTACTCAAGGGCACTTATTTTGTTCACTCAGTCGTGTTTGTCCCCTTTCATATTAATTTAAGACCACGTTTTGTGTTGGGAATATCTAATAATCAATTAAGAACCAGATCATTTTTGCTTTATTTTTGCCTCAAATTTTAAGCACAACTTCCCCAGTATCCTACTATTGGTATTTATTTACGTGTTTGTTTATCTATATAACCGTTTGCTTATTTATCTATCTATTTATTTTTGTATGAATAAATATCCACCAGAGAATCCACCAAGCAATGAAACTTTAAAACATGTACAGTAGTCAGGAAAATATTTACATTGAAGCTGGTCACAATCTCAGAAGATCCTAAAATGTAGGTTAGAATTGCAAAGTGAATTTGCAAATAGCCTTATCTGCTGGGATTCACAAACAACCATCATCCTGATTGATTTAATAAACTGCTTTTATCTTTCAAAGAGTTAATTAGGCAAGATGGGCCGTGCTTTAAATCTTGCCTCTCTATGGCACTTAACAAGAGCATTAGACAAAAAACGAAACTTTCTTCTCCATCTCTGAACCTTTCTTCCCCTCTTCGTTTCTACTTGTTTTTTGTTTTTCAAGACACAAAGCTATGCTCAAATGTTTCTGAAGAGAAATCCCTCAACATAAAACTACTAAAGGCATGGCTTATAGATACACTTATTTCCTTGCCAGCTATACTTCTCAGCTTTAAAGTGTAGTAATTCCAATAGTCTATGGTCTGTCTCTGGTCGGTAGAATGCCAGGTTTGGATTGTCTACATTTCCAGCGCCATGCTGGATACATGTTCCGTGACGCAAGGGATTGATGCATCCCAGAGCGATGATGGCAAGCGATAGCACAGCATACCTGCAGAAAGGTTGGAATGGTGCAAATGTATGACGCATGGGGCATGTTTTTGTTGGACCGGTCATTTTGTAATGCAGGGAGGGACAGCCATGTACTGAGGATGAGCTTCTCGTGCCATGATAGGAGTCTGTATGGTGAGGGGACATATTGGCAAGGCACATGTCAGTGAAAAAAACAGGGATTCCCTCAAGTCAAAGGGAGTACAACATGGCGGTATTGGCATGCCAAGGCCCCAAAACAAAAGCTTAGATATTTCGACAAGTGCTGTCCCCCCTATGCCTGTTTGTAGCTATCGGTGTTCTGAGTTTTGATCTTATCCATTTGGACACCTCTAGGGAATATCTTTCTCTCTTCCATCCCAAAGCAATCTGAATAATTTCCAACTGCATATTTTAATTCTCAATCTATCTTTGATGTCTTATTTGTGTGATTATTTCTCCCTTCTCGCAAACAACCAATAAGCACCGACTGTCAACCACTCGTAGCACTTTAGCGCACGGTTGGGACTTTTTTGATGGATCAAAGAAAAATCCCTTATGCATAACTCCAAGTAAACATAATATGTTAAATATAAAAGAAAGAGAAAAGTCAACTTAAAACTTGTTAGAATGTGTATTCTTGAATCAAAGAACCGATGCTTACTGATGGCAAATATATAGCAGTTTTTGATTTGGGTTATGTAGAGTGCGAAAAGTGACATGTACAGTATAACAAACACAGTAGCGTAAGAAGTGACATTTAACAAACATAGTCATGTAATAGTGACATATAACTAAAACAGTAAACCAACCTGAGCAATTAAAGAGTAGAAATAGCCAAGCCCACAGAAACTGAAAACATCAAGACAGTGTGACTACTGCACCTCTAATTATTGACTGGCCTCTGGCTCCCAGCAAAAGTCTTCATTAGTCTTTTTCCTGTGGTAATTTGTTTTGGTGTGACATTCATCATATACCGTCATAACCTTTAATTCATCTACTGTTAGCACTTTTGTCTGCTGAAGTAAGGGTTTGCCATGGTTCGTCGTATGGTCATATGATGCAGAAACAAACAGTGTAAATTGGTAGCAGTACATAATCTCTCTGCTTTTGTCTTAAAAGGCTCTTAGATACTGTGCCAGTACCCCAAATTAGATCGCTGATCACACCTGCTTTTCAGAAATTCGATGTGCGAGACCATTTTCTTGGCCCAATCCACCAAAGTTGAATGTATGACATGTTTGCTCGATAGATCATATTCCGTTGTGATTTGAGTGAACACAACATACACTGATGCTACATATTGTTTTCTATGGGTTTATGATTCGTATGTAGTGGCCTAACAAACAAGAACAGAAACGATCCCTCAAATAGCACCTCTTGAAGTGAGGTCCGGAATCTATACCCTATGTAAACAATGGTACTCTCCACGATTCATATCACTGTCTACTGGAGAGATCAAAGGAGGTGTTGTGGCCTGATCGTAATTCTCCTCAGTTATCTGATAGGCTGATGCCATGCCACTGAGCTGCAGCTTGTGTCAGCACTTTTCCTGATGCCTCTCCTCAGTACTCATTGACCTGCAAGAGACTCATAGTGTGCGTCCCAAATGGCACCGTATTCGTTACATACTGTAGTGCTCTGGTCAAAAGTAGTGTTCTGTGTAGGGAATGGGATGCTATTTGGGATGCACACATAGACCATGCTAATCCCTAATCCCAGTTCACATGATGATATGATAGGTAAACTAGGCCAGCACCAGGCACCAGTATGGCCCCTGAGAGAGACTGGTAGCTGGTAGAGGTAGGCTGTGGAGCAAATGACAATTCCACTAATGCTCATAACTCAGTCATTGCCATGAAAACAACAACAACTACAGCAACAACAACAATCATGGAGCATTAATTTAATACCTCAATGAAACAAATTACTGGCATTTCATGCTTACATTTTGCATACAATAATACACAATCCCCATGGTCAGATATAGGTTTAGTAAATTAATGCAGTATATTTCCTGTCCATCACATTGTAACATTAAAGAGCACATTTTAGGTTTTAAATCAGTAAATGAGAAGGAAATTGACCTTCGATCTCCCCGCCCCTAGTTTAATAATGAAGTGTTGCAAACAGAGGCAACAAACTTTCAGATGATAATGAGGCAATCCCAGACTTGACTTAATCCTCGAGTATATCAAAAATGGAGACTTTAAAACAGAGGTGTGTCTCTGTCTGTATGAAAATCCAATGCAAATAGGCTTTCACCCCTGTGGTACTTGAACTGTTTTCTCTTTGATAACCTAATTATTGTCTCAAGAGCTGTGTCAATTGCTCTAGCGATCTCTTCTTGAACAAATCACTCCGTAACCTCAAGCACTTTCGATTTGATTCTGCCATTTTTTGACAGTTCAAAGCAATCAGAGGAGGCCTCACAAGGATGGGGATTGATTTTGTGTTCTCGCTTATCATGCTAATTCCCTGAAAATCAGCCTTTTCATTCCCTCTGTCTGATTAGGGCACTTGGAAAAGGCCCCTGAACTGAACTCAAGCTCCCTCCAGCCCCTCTCCCTCTATCATGCCATCCCTACAACCCCAATCCCACCCTGTCCCCTGCCCCACTGCCCCCTGTCCTGTCCACCCTGCACAAGGCTGCCAATAAATTGCTCCGTCTCTGCCAGTTAGTTTGTAGTAATTATCAGGTTAATTTGTTTTCCATAAAAGGATCATTGTGTTCTGGGTATTATCACATCAGTAAGCATAATATGAGTGAATAAAGCATATTCCTACAGCAAATGATGGCAAATATTGCACTGATAGCAATTGGTTTTCTTAAGCTAGGCAAATAGCCATTGAAGAGATTCCGACATGTTTTTTCTCTCTAGCAAATGATCAAACGTGGTATATTTAAACTCTTAAATGTAGGTGGTCTATGTATAGGTCTATTAATGTTAGTTTTTAAAAAGACCAAGTGCTGGCCCAGTTTTAATTGCATGTGACCCTGGATACCTCGGTAGTTCCACAACAAAGTCCAATGGAAATACAGAGATTCCAAACAGGGTTTGTGATCATGATTATACTACAAAGACCATACTTCTTTCTCTCCCAGTCATCTCTACTATGATGGACTGTTTTAGTTTTGGCATAGTACCATTAATTATGTCTTTGATGGGGGCTTGTTTGTTAAATAAATAAAAAATAAGGGGGCAGTACCCCTCCTCCGCCATTTGATATGCTGGATGAGAATGTCTTTACAATGGTAAAGATCTCATTGAGGTTTTAGTCAAGGCAATCAGTTATAAAGCATTTCTTATTTGGCAAATTGCTTTCATTTTAAGTATAGTACCTCCATCTACCTTTCAAGTGTTAGGGAAAAACACTTTCTTGTCTTTCTTTTATGTTTTAAATTAAATTTAAACAAATAAATAATTGCTCTGAAAAATTTCACAATTTGCAATTTCCACAAACATTATCCTGAATTAAATAATTAAGAATGCAGATATGGGTTGGGATAATGAATCCCAGGGGGAATTTTGAGAGGTTTCAGGATTAATTAAAGTGAACAATCCAGTGATATGATATGATGTCCTGTCTTTGAACAATATTTACTGAACACATTCCAACCTCTCTGTAAACATTTAACTCCTCTAATCAACTCATTAATCCGTAATCACAAATTAACATCCTAATGGTTTAATTGTCAGAAATAAATGATCTAATAAATTCATGATAACATAATCACGTATCCCTAATATAACCACACTGAGTTCGATAGAAAACACTACCCCAAGTGTTATTAGGGCTGTGTTTACGTTCACTTATGTTATATGATACAGTATGTTTACTCATATATGTCAAATGTTAACTTATATATTACTTATATAGTCCCTATTCCCCCTCATGCTATCAGTTCTTTGACAGCGTTGTTCAGAACGGAAGCCATGTCGCAGTGTTGAGGACCGCTCTGTTAGACGGCTGGAGGCTGTTGACCCAGAACAAACTAAATTACATCTTGGTAATGTGTGCTGACTCAGTCTTGTTTGCAGTTCTTACATTTCAGCCAATTAAATGGCGGTGAATAGAGGCAGGGTAGAATTATCATTTTCATTACAGGCCAATATCTATTTAGCAAGGTGTAATACACACATATTACCTGTTAGTCTATATATGTTGATTCAGTTCAAACCACTCAGTTCAAATAGTTAGCAGCTGCTTTATTTCTCAAAACATATGTTTCTGAATTTGGAAAACTAAACTACAATTGTTGTTTGTTCTGTACAGACTGCACAGACACCTACCGACACGTCACATTGAGATGTGAAGTAATGCCTAATAAAAGCATTTATCTCTCTCCAAAAAGATGTGTCATTATTTGGCTACTCCCCACTTGTAGTGTTCAAGTGCTCCAGTTCAAGTGATTGGATGCTGAAATTCATACTGACATCCATTTTGTATTCATCTGTGCAATACTTATTCCAGTCATTGTTGAGCTGATTTCCCCTCCAGATTTCTAAGAAATGCATGGATGTCTGTTCTTGCCAGGGCATGTAAGCCTCTAACAGTGAAATAGGGGAAACACAATTCTAAATCTCACACCATCACATCTTTCTGATGAGTGCTGAAACAGTCAAGCAGCCGTTGGTGAATTAATCCTGGATCTGGGATAGGCAACCTCAAAAGGCCCTAGAAAATTGCTTAAATTGTTTAGCACTTTAACTGCTATCTTTGCAGGTGATTTCAGACACAGTTCCCCATAAACAAGTGAATAGGCAATCTATGTAAGAGTGAGGAGGTGTGCTGTGCAAATGGTTTTCTGCCTCGACTTGTTGAGGCACGTCTCCTTCTACTCCTACTTCTACTTCTAATGGCATCACTATTGATGACTAGAACAGTTTAGGGTGACTCATAGTGTAGTGACCAAATGGTGTAAGGTGGTAAGCACAGCATATATTTTGTGTAAAATGCAAATGGTCTTATTGGTGATTGTATTGGTGATCGTATACATGCGATGCGTCGAAAGGTGAAATCTCCATTTTAAAATAAATCTGCCAAAAGATTGTGGCACTGAAGCTTTCTTGATGGTGTGGCACTATAGCTTTCAAGTCCTCAAGGTAACATACTGAATGTGTTATTATATATTGTATGCCTGGCCTTGCAGTAATTTAGAAAGAGACTCTTCCAGCCCTCAAAAAATGCTTTGAAATAGTTCTGCTTCTAGAGTTAGCTGAGGTTTGGCTGAAAGACAATGACTGTCAATACTGGGTGACTCTCCTGTCAGGGCTGCAAGCATGTTGCCTCAGGAACCATTAGAACTATAGAACCAGCATTGAAACAAAATGGAAAGACTGTGGATGCATCCCAAATGGACCCCTATTCCCTTTATAGTGCACTACTTTTGAGGGTGCCATTTGGGATGCATCCTGTGGTGGGAGGCTCTGGTCCAAGCTGTCAAGACCAGGACAAACGATCTTGATTAAAGCAGGACCAAGTCTTTCTTCAACTTAGACCAGTCAGCCCTCTCTGTTCATACTGACATCCAACTTTTTGGAACTAGAGCTGTTTTTGCCTTTCTTGTGGTGTGCAATGGAAAAACGTAATGCATACTATTTATTGTGAGTATTCTCAAAGGCAGAAGCAAATATCATCTGTATACGAATCCTATTAATTAATCAAAATGGTCCAATGAGAATACGAAGGTATGCATGTAGTTTTAGTGTGAAAACATTGTCCTAACCTATCATATGATGCAGACGACTAACAGATTTGATTTAATGACCGAATTCATTCTTGCATAATATTTAATTGACAATGACAGTGAAGCGGCACAATAATAATACATGAGATTGACATTCACTTAGGGGTATGCCATTTAGTGGTGACATTGACCTTCCACTCGTGTCACCATCTTTATGAAAAGGTCATGTCCTGCTGTTTCTAATGAGTCATCTGCTTTCAGGAGAATGCATGTTTGTTTAAGCAGCTGAACAGCTGGGCGCTGAGACACAGCTTTTAATTGTAATTGATGCAAACTGCCGATCAAAGACAGACATGATAAAAGATGTGAGATGATTACCTGAACACAGTATTTTAAGTCATACTGACACAGACTTAAAGGAATAAAGTGGATATGGGCAACTTTGGGATTTGTTTTGGTGGCCGTTATGTATTGCAAGGGGAAATATTGTAAACGATGTGACTTGCTCAGTTTACATTTTTAGTCATTTAGCAGACGCTCTTATCCAGAGCGACTTACATGAGCAATTAGGGTTAAGTGCCTTGCTTAAGGGCACATCGACAGATTTTTCACCTAGTCGGCTCGGGGATTAGAACCAGCGACCTTTTGGTTACGTCTTGCTACAGTTCTAGACCCAGCTACAGTTCTAGCCCAATATGTCTTGCTTATTAACAATGCTGTAGTAACTGATTATTAATTTATCTTGAACTGTTTTGTAACGATCCCGGCTGTCTGAGTCGGGTCCTGTTCGTAATCTCCAGTTTCCCGAGGGTTCGGGAACGCTCCGGGGAGCGCTCTGGTTTCCGCACCTGCTTCCCATTTAGCAATCTGCACACCTGGGCCTAATCAGCACCTTTCTTAGGCTCTGGCCCAACATCCAGTTCCTGCCGGATCGTTAGCCATGAACAGTAGGTGTATCTGCGTATCAGTTTTGAGTGCTAGCGTGAGTTTTGGTTGTTTTGTACTTTGTCAAGTTTTTGTGTCCTTACCTCCGTTTTTTGTTCCACCTGCAGTCACATGTCCGGAACCTTCACCCCACCTCTGCCTGATGGTCGGCGGCTGCCGAGCCATCACTGGACCAAGTACTGCACCCCCAACTACGCACCCACGCCGTCCGCTCTGTCCCTGGATTATTCTGCACCTTTTTGTTATCTGAATAAACCCTCACTTTCGTTCAACTCTCCTTGTCCTGGTCTGCTTCTGGGTTCTGGCTGAGGGAACTGTGACAGAACGATCCGGCCAATTATGAACCCAGCGGACCTGGACTCCGTTCGCCATGCCATTACCCAGCAGGAGAAGATGTTGGGCCATCATAGCACGGTACTACAGGAGATCGCGTTGTCAGTTCGGAACCTTTCTACCGGCCTGATGGAGGTCCAGAACCAACGCCAGTGTCCGGTGGAGGACCCACTACCGGTTCCACCCATCTCGCCTGCCGCTTCTGAAGTGGTGTCCCTCCGTGAGCCCAAGGTTCCGACGCCGGAGAAATATGAGGGGGATCTGGGAAGATGCCGTTCCTTCCTTATGCAGTGTGGATTAGTGTTCGATCTACAGCCCTACTCTTATGCCACTGACAAGGCTAGGATAGCCTTTTTGATTGAGTTGCTGCGTGGTCGAGCGCTGGAGTGGGCTTCAGCCGTTTGGGAACGACAGGATCCCTGCATGGCTTCATACCAGGGGTTCACGGCCGAGATGAGGAAGCTCTTCGACCATTCCGTCCGAGGGAGGGACGCAGCTAGGCGTCTGTTTTCTCTTCACCAAGGAACTCGCAGCGTGGCCGACTTCGTGATCGAGTTCAAGACGTTGGCTGTGGAGAGTGGGTGGAACGAGGAGTCTTTGCAAGCGGCCTTTTACCAGGGCCTGTCGGAGCAGCTCAAGGATGAGTTGATCTCCTATCCGGAGCCTAGTGACCTGGACAGCTTGGTAGCCTTGTCTATTCGGGTGGATAATCGAGTCCGAGAGCGAAGGAGGGAGAAGCAATGGGGTCCGTCCAATCGATCAGCTTCTCAGTTCCCAGTCGGGTCGGATGGTGGACCAGAACCCGTCGATCATTCTCCACCACTAAGGATTAGTGGAGAGGACCTCTCTTCCGATTCTGAACCCATGCAAGTGGGGGCGGCACGGGTTAACCAAGGAGGAGCGTCAACATAGACGTAAGACCAACTGCTGCCTCTACTGTGGTCGCTCGGGACATTACATCTCCACTTGTTCCCGGCGGTCGTCAAACTGCCCGGCTCGCTAAAGTTGGGAGGACTTTTAGCGAGCCAGTTTCAACCTCTCAGTACCTCTGTCAGACCCCGCTTCCCGGCTACCCTTGTGAACAGGAATCAGAGCTTAGCGCTTAACGCTTTTATCGATTCAGGTGCCGATGGAAGTTTTCTTGATGCCGAGTTGGTGGAACAGCTGGGGCTTTCCAAGGAGCAATTGCCGGAAGCCATTGAAGCGACCACTCTGAACGGCAGTAGTCTGGCACGTATCACGATGAGGACTGAACCGGGTTAAGATGCGGTTGTCGGGGAATCATTCTGAGATGATTTCATTTTTTCATTCTGCCGTCTTCCCATGTTCCTCTGGTTCTTGGATACCCCTGGCTGAAGGAACACAATCCCACGTTCGATTGGGTGACGGGCAAGGTAACGAGTTGGAGCCTTGATTGTCATGCTAACTGTCTCAAGACTGCCTGCCCCCATTCGGTTCCCAGTCAGGTGATTGAGGCTAAACCCCCAGATTTGTCCCTGGTTCCCGAGACATATCACGATTTGGGGGAAGTTTTCAGTAAGCAGAAGGCTCTGTCACTTCCTCCCCACCGACCATATGATTGTGCCATCAACCTGGTTCCTGGAGCTGTCTACCCCAAGGGAAGGTTATACAGTATCTCCCGACCTGAACGTGAGGCGTTGGAGACCTACATCAAGGAGTCCCTAGCTGCTGGTCTCGTTCGTCCCTCGTCATCACCCCTGGGGGCAGGTTTCTTCTTTGTGGGAAAGAAGGATGGCTCTCTTCGACCGTGTATTGACTATCGGGGGTTGAATGACATCACGGTCAAGAACAAGTATCCCCTGCCCTTGATGAGTTCTGCCTTCGACTCCTTACAGGGTGCTACGGTGTTCACCAAGCTAGACCTACGCAATGCGTATCACCTGGTCCGGATCAGAGAGGGGGACGAGTGGTTGACGGGTTTCAATACACCGATGGGTCACTTCGAGTATCAGGTGATGCCGTTTGGACTGACCAATGCTCCAGCGGTATTCCAGAGTATGGTGAACGACGTCCTGAGAGATATGATCGGTCTCTTCGTGTTTGTTTACCTGGATGACATTCTGATCTTCTCGAAGGAACCTTCCGACCACGTCCAGCATGTCCGGCAGGTTCTGCAGCGATTGTTGGAGAATCGCCTGTTCGTGAAGGCCGAGAAGTGCGAGTTTCACGCCCACACTACATCCTTTCTCGGGTACATCATCTCCAGGGGTGAGATTAGGATGGATCAGGAGAAGGTTAGAGCGGTTCTGGAATGGGCCCAGCCCGGTACGAGATTGCAACTCCAGAGATTTTTGGGGTTTGCGAATTTCTACCGCAGATTCATCCGGGATTACAGCCGTGTGGCCGCTCCACTAACTGCCTTGACTTCCAGCATCAGGACCTTCAAGTGGAATCCGGAGGCGGATCGAGCGTTTCTGGATTTGAAGAGGCGATTCACCAACGCACCGATTCTCTCTCAACCGGACACGGCCCGTCAGTTCGTCGTTGAAGTGGACGCTTCTGATGTGGGAGTTGGCGCCATCCTGTCGCAGCGATGCTCCACGGACAGTAAACTCCATCCCTGCGCCTACTACTCTCGTCGCCTTTCGCCTGCGGAGAGGAATTACGATGTGGGTAACCGGGAGCTTCTCGCGGTGAAACTTGCCTTGGAGGAGTGGCGCCACTGGTTGGAGGGGGGCGGAGCAACCGTTTATTGTCTGGACTGACCACAAGAATCTTGCTTACGTGCAATCGGCTAAACGCCTCAACTCCCGTCAGGCCAGGTGGGCGTTGTTTTTCGGACGATTCAGGTTTGTCCTGACGTTCCGACCTGGATCTAAGAACGGCAAGGCGGACGCCTTGTCCCGGATGTTCTCCAAGACGGAAGAGAGTGGGTCCAAGACCGAGACAATTCTCCCCCCGGAACTGCGTCGTGGGAGCAGTTATGTGGAAGATTGAGGAGGAGGTGATGGCGGCCCTTCGGACGCAGCCCGGTCCCGGTAACGGTCCACCCGGTCGGTTGTTTGTGCCTGAGTCGGTTCGTCCTGCTGTCCTCAAATGGTCCCACGCCAGCAAGATGGCTTGTCACCCTGGCGTGGCTCGGACGATGGCGTTTCTTCGCAGACGCTTTTTGGTGGCCTGCCATGGCCGAGGATACTCGGGGTTTTGTTGCTGCCTGTCCAGTGTGTGCGCAGAATAAGAGTACCAATCGGCCCAGCTCTGGACTACTTCACCCCCTTCCTATTCCCCGGCGACCATGGTCGCATCTGGCCCTGGACTTTGTCACTGGGTTGCCCGCTTCTGAGGGGAACACGGTCGTTCTGACTATCGTGGACAGATTCAGCAAGTTCGCCCACTTTGTGCCTATTGCCAAGCTTCCCTCTGCCTCGGAGACGTCCGAGATCCTGGTCAGGGAGGTTTTCAGGGTCCACGGTTTGCCCAGTGATATCGTTTCCGACCGTGGTCCTCAGTTTACCTCTGCTGTCTGGAAGTCCTTCTGTTTGGCCATTGGAGCTACAGTCAGTCTCACATCTGGTTTTCACCCCCAATCCAATGGTCAGGCGGAGAGAGCCAACCAGAAGATGGAATCCACGCTACGCTGTCTGGTCTCTTCCAACCCCACCTCCTGGGCCTCTCAGTTGCCTTGGGTTGAGTATGCCCACAATACTCTCCCCTACATCTGCCACTGGGATGTCTCCCTTCCAGTGCCTGTATGGCTACCAACCTCCCCTGTTCCCTTCTCAGGAGAAGGAGCTCTCTGTGCCTTCGGTTCAGGCCCATATTCGTCGTTGCCACCGGACCTGGCATCGGGCCAGAAAGGCACTCCTTAGAGGTTCGGACCGGTATCAGCTCCAGGCGAATCGTCGCCGGACCCCCGCTCCCACCTATACCATCGGAGATAGGGCTTGGTTGGCCACACGGGATCTTCCGTTACGGACTGAGTCTAGGAAGTTGTTACCGAAGTTTATTGGTCCGTTTGTGGTGGAGAAGGTGATCAATCCAGTGGCAGTTCGACTCAAACTCCCGAGGACGCTCAGAGTCCATCCCACCTTTCATGTCTCCTGCCTCAAGCCTGTCTTCCTCAGTCCTCTGTTGCCTCCTCCGCCTCCTCCTCCTCCTCCTCGGATGATCGGAGGTGGTCCTGCCTACACGGTGCGTCGCATTATGGATTCCAGACGGCGGGGCCGGGGTTTCCAGTATCTCGTGGACTGGGAGGGGTATGGTCCTGAAGAGAGGAGTTGGATTCCACGGCGACAGGTCCTAGATGCGGATCTCATCAGGGACTTTTACCGCCTCCATCCTGGCGCTCCGGGAGTCCGCCCGGTGGCGTTCGTCGGAGGGGGGGTACTGTAACGATCCCGGCTGTCTGAGTCGGGTCCTGTTCGTAATCTCCAGTTTCCCGAGGGTTCGGGAACGCTCCGGGGAGCGCTCTGGTTTCCGCACCTGCTTCCCATTTAGCAATCTGCACACCTGGGCCTAATCAGCACCTTTCTTAGGCTCTGGCCCAACATCCAGTTCCTGCCGGATCGTTAGCCATGAACAGTAGGTGTATCTGCGTATCAGTTTTGAGTGCTAGCGTGAGTTTTGGTTGTTTTGTACTTTGTCAAGTTTTTGTGTCCTTACCTCCGTTTTTTGTTCCACCTGCAGTCACACGTCCGGAACCTTCACCCCACCTCTGCCTGATGGTCGGCGGCTGCCGAGCCATCACTGGACCAAGTACTGCACCCCCAACTACGCACCCACGCCGTCCGCTCTGTCCCTGGATTATTCTGCACCTTTTTGTTATCTGAATAAACCCTCACTTTCGTTCAACTCTCCTTGTCCTGGTCTGCTTCTGGGTTCTGGCTGAGGGAACTGTGACATGTTTAGCTAAAACATCCTCCGAGGGGAGGGAAACAGTAATGTAAGCACCTCAATGTGGCTAACATGAGAGTGAAACTCCACTGCTAATACCTCACTAATATCTAGAGGAAATGATATCAACAAAAGGTAATTGATTCCAGTCTAGTTGCAGGTGGACACTTAATTACAGGAAATATATTAAGTAATGTCCATTAATCACCATGACTATGAGTAATTACAGTCTTCAGAATTTAGATGGATAAAGTTAAAGAACATGTGTTTATGTACATCCTCATATTCCAGTATTGGAAACTAAAACAAAATCATTCTAAACATAATGTAACTTGGATGAGAAAGTAAAATAATAATACAAAATGTAATACTGCTACTACTACTACTACTACTACTACTACTACCACTACTATGACCACTACTACTAATAATAATATGCTGCTGCTACTACTACTATACTACTACTGCTACTACTACTACTACTATTACTAGGATACTACTACTACTACTACTACTACTACTACTACAATAATAATAATAATAATAATAATAATAATAATAATAATAATAATAATAATAATACAAAACTTATATTGATAGTATCTCTCTCTCTCTCTCTCTCTCTCTCTCTCTCTCTCTCTCTCTCTCTCTCTCTCTCTCTCTCTCTCTCTCTGAAAGACCTGGTTAATTTTACTTAAAGAGAAGACTCAGGAAAATTGGCCTTATTCCCCACACAATATGAGGTAAGTGGCAATTAAAATGCTGATTAATGTGAACCAGCACTAGAACACAACTTTATGAATCTGACAGAACTGCAGGGAAAACGCTGGATACTTCTGAAATCTCCTGACCTTGTACTGTATTATCTCTGTCTAATGACAGTGAACACTCTGCCATTACCCTCCTGATGAAGTAATTCAGAGGTGGAACAGCCTTGGTTATAAACATGATATAAAATGTTAGACTGCATGTATTTTTTGTAGATGCACCAACCATAGACATACATACAGTAAATGAATTAATATATTATTTATATGCATCATTGGTAGACCTACTTACCCACAAGATTCCCAATACCTGTATATCCATGTGCTTTTATTTACTTCCTTTAACCACCACCTTGGTCTCATCACATTTTTTTCAGCGTTATTTATTTTCATAGCAACAATACCGTGTTGGTCGTGGCAAAAAAGTCAACACAAATGGCAAGGAAATCTCATGATTTAACCCTGCATGGTGCTTCCAACCCAAGGTAATGAAAATTATGTATGGTAAAAACACCAGTCTGTATGGTGTGGCGACTAGTAATGACCTGCCACGCTCCATAGAGAACACAGACTACCAACCATTGGCCAGAATACCCAGTGGTGTCCTCTGAACATTCGGTTGGATCAGATAACTGATTGATATCCCAAATAGGAGCTGACATGCATTGCTAAAGATGCCAATGGTAATTAATTAGCATTTAGTTTTGACCAGAGAACAACAGGATATAGGAAGGTTGGTTCTCCATGCCATTTCCCCCCAAGGCTTCTTTTATTAGGGTCAGGATTTCAGCTTCTTGAGCTGAGGGCCAGTTAATAAATTGAGGGGGGCACATTGACACATACATTTTCATGGTACATCTCTGTCACTGTTCCCACTGCCTCTGGCTATGACAAATGCTTTATATAAGCTTCATAGGCCAGTCGTCGTGGTAACGTTACTACAGGAAATGTTACAGGGATCAAAGGGCTTCCTAAAGGACTGAACCATTATTTCTCATTAGAATATTAATATATAATATGCATTTGTAAAACTTATTTTTTGTTGACTTTTGAAGTGTCTGTTAGAAAAATCTAAAGCTTATTATACACACAATAACACCTTTTAAAATGCAATATAATAAAATGCAATACAATCAACTCTACCCCTTCGGTATTTGCCCATTTCCCCCGAGTTACGTTATATAGCTATTATCTAATGACCAAATTGGATAGCGCTCAATTAGAAATCATGCAGTGACACACCCTGAAGATATATGAATAGTGATTTAGGCTGATTCATGCAGTGCTAATATGTTGCTCATAAAGCAGAAAGACAAGGACCAGATCTCAGGCATTATATCTAATTATAGGGTTTCCCATATACCAAAGGAGGACTGACAACAACCACATACTGTAGGATAACCAGGCCTCTTGCACTCATTTACCTGACAGATGAAGGCTATGTAGACCAAACAACTGTAATCCTCTGTCAGAATGTTCTCATACTTTATCAAAGTCCAATACTTTTGTTGGGTTCCAGGTCTTGCAATTATGGATAATATGGCAATCATAGGGAAATCAGGAGAACAGGGAAGAAACAACAATCACTTTCAGATAACATTTACAGTTGCCGAACTGTCTTTACCTTACTTCTTTGAGTATGAAAGGGATGTTGGATTAACAAAATCAAAACACATGGAGTAAACTAAGCCACTGTGTTGCATTTAGTGAAACAAAAAAGATTTCCCCCAAATTCCCACAGCAGCAGAATAAATAGAAGATGGGTGTGTGAAGGTACAATTTAAGCAACCTGGTCTCCTTGACCACATCATTACAATATGTGATATATATACAGTTGTTTATTGAACCCAGACTGTGGGGATCAGAGGGGGGAAGGCACTGCCTCCCTAAAAAGCACAGTTAACCCACAACAAAGGTCTTTAAAAACAAACTTCACAGAGTTGTGCTTAACGGTTCGGCTAGATAAGCAAGAGCAGAAATAGTTTATCTCTCTCGTTCGCTCTCTCACTTATTCTCTCTCTCTCAATTTCAATTCAATTTAAGGGGCTTTATTGGCATGGGAAACATATGTTTACATTGCCAAAGCAAGTGAAATAGATAATAAACAAAAGTGAAATAAACAATAGAAAATGTACACTAAACATTACACTCACAAAAGTTCCAAAATAGTAAAGACATTTCAGATGTCATATTATGTATATATACAGTTTTGTAACGATGTCCAAAAGGGAAAATAAATAAACATAAATCTTTCTCTTTCTCTCTCTCTCTCTCTCTCTGTCTCTCTCTCTCTCTCTCTCTCTCTCTCTCTCTCTCTCTCTCTCTCTCTCTCTCTCTCTCTCTCTCTCTCTCTCTCTCTCTCTCTCTCTCTCTCTCTCTCTCTCTCTCTCTCTCTCTCTCTCTCTCTCTCTCTCTCTCTCTCTCTCTCTCTCTCTCTCTATCTCTCTCCCGCACTCTCTTGTCTCTCTCTTGTCTCTCTCTCTCTCTCTCGTGTTGAGAGCAATATATTGATATAATCTAACCTCTATGGGTCGGTGTCCCATATACGGGACGGTTGAGCTAACGTGCGCTAATGTGATTAGCTTGACTGTTGTAAGTAACAGCAAACTTTCCAGTCTTATATGGGCAGAAGGCTTAAATTATTGTTAATCTAAATGCACTGTCCAATTTACAGTGAAAAAAATACCATGCTATTGTTTGATACATTCACGTCAACTGGTTTGATGCATTCACCTCTGAAGTTAAATAATGTACTTACATTCAGTAATCTTGCTCTAATTTGTCATCCTAAGGGTCCCAGAGATAAAATGTAGCATAGTTTTGTTTGATAAAATCAATTTTTATATTCAAATGTAGGAACTGGGTTCTACAGTTTGAACCCCTGTTGTCTCTGGCTCCACACCCAACCCGCCCGGCCATCTAGCTGTGTGAAAGTTAGAGTATAAGCTAATGTTCCATCATGTATGATATTCCTGGGAGTGTGTCAACTTACATTTTGTATTACCATATCATTTTTGTATGTTCTCTATAGTTATGTACTTGAAAATGTATCAATTGACCAAATCGGCACATTTGGGCAGACTATATCCAAAATAGTCCAGTATTGCAATGCTTCACTAGATCAATCTGAAACTTTGAAACACACTGCTTCCATCTAGTGGCCAAAATCTAAATTGCGCCTAAACTGCAATATTACATTGTGGCCTTTCTCTTGCATTTCAAGATGACGTAACAAAAAAAGAAAAAGAAAACGCATGTTTTTTTGTTTGTATTATCTTTTACCAGATCTAATGTGTTATTCTCCTACATTAATTTCACATTTCCACAAACTGCAAAGTGTTTCCTTTCAAATGGTATCAAGAATATGCATATACTTGCTTCAGGTCCTGAGCTAAAAGCAGTTAGATTTGGGTATGTCATTTGAGGCGAACATTTTGAAAAAGGGTCCGATCCTTAAGAGGTGTATACAGAAGATAGCCCTATTTGGTAAAAGACCAAGTCCATATTATGGCAAGAACAGCTCAAATAAGCAAAGAGAAACGATAGTCCATCATTATGTTAAGATATGAAGGTCAGTCAATATGGAACATTTCAAGAACTTTGAAAGTTTCTTCAAGTGCAGCGGCAAAAACCATCAAGCACTATGATGAAACTGGCTCTCATGAGGACCGGCACAGGAATGGAAGACCCAGAGTTACCTCTGCTGCAGAGGATAAGTTCATTAGAGTTTACCAGCGTAGAAATTGCAGCCCAAATAAATGCTTCATAGAGTTCAAGTAACAGACACATCTCAACATCCACTGTTCATTAGAGTTACCAGCCTCAGAAATTGCAGCCCAAATAAATGCTTCACAGAGTTCAATTTACTCTTTTACTGTGTGATTCAGGCCTTTATGTTCGAATTGCTGCAAAGAAACCACTTCTAAAGGACACCAATAATGATAAGAGACTTGCTTGGGCCAAGAAACACGAGCAATGGACATTTGACAGCTGGAAATTTGTCCTTTGGTCTGGAGTCCAAATTGGAGAGTTCTGGTTCCAACCGTTGTGTCTTTGTGAGACGTGGTGTGGATGAACGGATTATTTCCGAATGTGTTTTTCCCACTGTAAAGCATGGAGGAGGAGGTGTTATGGTGTGGAGGTGCTGTGCTGGTGACACTGTCTGTGATTTAGAATTCAAGGCACACTTAACCAGCATGGCTACCACAGCATTCTACAGCGATACGCCATCCCATCTGGTTAGGGCTTAGTGGGACTATCATTTGTTTTTCAACAGGACAATGACCCAACACACCTCCAGACTGTGTAAGTGCTATTTTACCAAGAATGAGATTGATGGAGTGCTGCATCAGATGACCTGGCCTCCACAATCCCCCAACCTCAACCAAATTGAGGTGGTTTTGGATGAAGGAAAAGCAGCCAACAAGTGCTCAGCATAAGTGGGAACTCCTTCAAGACTGTTGGAAAGGCCTTCCAGGTGAAGCTGTTTGAGAGAATGCCAAGCGTGTGCAAAGCTGTCATCAAGGCAAAGCGTGGCAGTTTGAAGAATCTCAAATATAAAATATATTTTAATTTGTTTAACACTTTTTGGGTTACTACATGATTCCATATGTGTTATTTTATAGTTTTGATATCTTCACTATTATTCTACAATTAGAAAATAGTAAAAAAAAAAAAAAGAAAGAAAGAAAAACCCTTGAATTGAATTGAGTTGAATTGAGTTGAATTGAGGTGAATTGAGGTGTTCTAAAACTTTTGACTGGTAGTGTATGTTATGTACGACCTAAGGGTAGACTACATTGCAACTGAAACCTGGCTTACTGAACAGTAAAAAGTGGGGACGTGATTTGAATAGCCATATTCCTAGACAGTGCACAGTCCCTGCATCGACTGCCTCTTTTACTTTCATTTTGACAAAGTATAGATCTGAGTACAGTTTCAGTCAGATCCTGTGACACTGTAATTGTGGGTGACTCTCCGTCCTGCCCAGTTAGTTTGCAGTAGGGGGATAGAGGCGGGATATAGGACCAGGTCTCAGGAGAATGTTAAACCATAATCCCTCTCATCATCTGAACATGTGCCCTCCAGAGCTGCCTCGCTGTCTGGGCCCTGCCTAACTCGGCTCTCTCTGCCAGACATTGGGAGGGAAAAATAACATTTCACATTCACAGATGATCCTCATTTGGTGTGGTTTGAGTGTAATTTAGATCAAACATGTCCATGTAAATGAGTCCAGGCTTCTTAATTAGGTGCCTCTGAAGGGGGGAAGAGAAAAGGAGAGAAAGAAAAATAAAGAAAACTTGGACCACATCAGTAGGTGTGATGCCTTCAGTCTTATAGTATATCCTATGTATATACTGTACACCAGTACTGTACCCTCATACAGTACATGCTGCTTTATTTCTAATTGTTTTCACAGAGAGAGAGAGAGCGTGCAAAATGAATACATTTCCAGGGTGAACAGACTCTGTGATGCTGACTGGGATTGGGTTGGAGAAGATGCGGTCGGTCCCTATGGCGGATACACACACACACACACACACACACACACACACACACACACACACACACACACACACACACACACACCGAAATAGGTCATGATTGTGCTCTGATTTAGCTGTCTGTTTCCACCCAGTTGCCAACTAGCTACATTCTGCACTTATTAGGATCTGGGCCTGTGCCAGTCAGCAATATTTACCGATAAGCCTCCTGTTCTTTTTCAGTGCAGCTTGTCCAGGAGGATTATGGGATGGATAATGGGTCTCCATGTGAGGTGTGTTGTGTTATGTTAACATCATAGGCCTATCACAGGGAATATTACAGGAAGAGAGAAACATCCACCATTTTGATTAGTTCGCAATCAGACTAATGCACCAACTGGCATGTGGCTTTAAACACTAAACAGACAGACTGCTTCCCTAATGCCAGGCAAGGTTGTTGTGCCACAGCCACACAGCCACACAGCCACCGGGCCCATGAACTTTGCTGTAATATTAGGGTGGTTTTAGGGGGCAGCTCGGCCACCTGTGCTGAAGGTAACTGCAACATGGTGGGATCGAAAATATCCCCAGGGGGCTGCTTGGCCACATGGCCAATGAAATGTGCCAGGGTGGCTGTAGCGTTCGCAGCATGGATTGGGGTATGACGCTGGGCATAAAAGAGCTATAGGGATTAGTACGCTTCTCTCTCTCTCTCTCTCTCTCTCTCTCTCTCTCTCTCTCTCTCTCTCTCTCTCTCTCTCTCTCTCTCTCTCTCTCTCTCTCTCGATCTCTCTCTCTCTCTCTCTCTCTCTCTCTCTCTCTCTCTCTCTCTCTCTCTCTCTCTCTCTCTCTCTCTCTCTCTCTCTCTCTCTCTCTCTCTCTCTCTCTCTCTCTCTCTCTCTCTCTCTCTCTTTCTCTGTCATCCCTCTCCCTCTTTCTCTCTCAATTGTCTCTGCTTCTGGCATGGCGAGGGACAGACTTGATATCATGCTGGTCGGTATTCACTTTACTGTTGGCTTTTATTAGATCCAGGAGTGTAACAAGACAGGCACTCATCTTCTTCAAGAAGTTTTATTTTCTGCATTTCTCTAATAACATTATCCCACTAGATGTTGGAAACACATGCTGGAGTACTTTTAAAATGAAATGCAATCATTGTGTTTTTAAAGTTATAAGCATGGGTAAATTGGGATTTTATAGGTCATGGAACTATCCTAACTGTGGTTACTTTCCCACTGTTGTTATTCTTCAACAGGAATCCTTTCAGTTGAAATTCCCATTGTGTGCTGTCACCTATACTGTCTCCCACACAGTTTAACCCCTGGTTAGAAGTGTAAATGTATATTTAAATAATTGATTTGTGCTTTCAGAGAAATATGCTTTAATGGTGGCATATAGTTTATTTTAATAACGTCTGTTATACATGTTTCACTGCTACAAAGCCTGCGACTCAGGTCATGAATTTCCTCATCAAGAAGTTAGATGTTTAGATTTCCTCCACTTTTTAATGAACATAACTTGATGTCATTGTGTCAGGATGTGAGGACGTATTGGGCAGTTTGGTTTGGGGTAGAGTCATTATAAAACCCTATTGATTATAATGAGGCTAAAATAAGGATCTCTTCCTCCTGTGCCATATAATGACCTGTCACAATCTCTCCCCTTCATTGTATTGACAACCCGAGCTTCACTGCGTGAACCAGGTACTCTGTGTGTGGACCTTTAATTAGCTACATCAACCATTACTAGTGCTCATCTACATGAGACCCCATGACCAAAGCTGTAAACACCGTCTTTTTTGAATTGATAATTTCTCTATTCGATAACAAGATAATAGGATAAAAGGACATCCTCTTCCATATACAGTAAAATACATCACTCCCATACAATATCCCCCTAAACACCTTGTTAATATACTGTAGACTAGAGAGAGCTGCAACCAGATCCATTTATTTATAAAAAATGCCATCTGCAAAATCGCAAAATTACATAGTAATGCCATGTACACGGATTTCACAGGAAAATACAGTTTGTTCTCATTCCGGAAAAGATGCTTCACCGCAAAAAAATTTGGCAGCATTTTCAATATATATATTTTATATATATTACATATTAATTGAAGTGACACTGGCCCATGTCTTTGTTATTATAAACATAATGTATCATTTACCGTTCCAATGGAGGATATGAAAGTTGTTAAAATGCCTCTGACAGAAACAGAGAAAAAGAGACAGCTGTGCAATTATCAGTATCACCACAGCTATGAAATATTGTAACTTTATAAATATTGGAACATTTGAGTAACATGAAGACACAAAAAGCCTTGAGCTAGTAGAGAAGAATAATATGAACCTGTAAGGGATGTTAAAACCATTCAACCTGTGTGTTTTATTTGGCAGAACATACAGAGGTTATAGAACCTGTCTATAGAGTAAGCTACTTGGCTTTCTATAGATTTTCCTCAATGCTTATGAATAGAGATCCTACTTTATCTAGGCATACAGTATGTGATGCTACAGACACGCTAAACTATTGTAGCATCGCTAACGTTATAATCTAGAGTCTGGCGCTTCCTGTTTCGTTGAGGCCGATGGTTGCCAGGCGCAGAGGGAGAGCCGAAACACACACACACACACACACAGGCTCACATCACATCACCCAGAAGCAGAACTGGAGCGGGGGAGCCAGATGAATCCCCCACCACCACAATCTAACCACCCCCATCGCCCACTGTCCTCCAAGCCCACCGTAGGCCTGGCTGGCTCCCACAGAGAGGCTGCCACCCCCACCATACTCACCCTATCTGGCTTTGCCTTTCACCGATCCGAGCAGAGCAACATGGCTCTGGGTCTACACACTCACACCCAAGGGAAGGCACGACTGCAGGCCCCACAGTATACACTTATAGGACCGTGGAGCCCCTGGTGGAGTCCAGGGAGACAGACAGAGGGAAAGAGAGAGAGAGAGGAAAGAGGGAGGAAGAGAGAAAGCATACAGTCCTTAGGGGAAGTTCTGTAGTAGGGGACTGCGATTCCTCCAAGCTGTGTCTGTCTGTTCCCTTCACTTCCCTTCTCTTTGCTCCCACCGGCAACAGCGTTCTGCATATATGATACGACAGACAATCCAGCGCACCCTCCCAGCACACAGCCATACCTCTATCTAGATTCTAGATCCCTTTGACTTAAACATCATAAAATGAAACTGATATTCACCCACTCTCCCACTAGAACCTATTGAAGCAGTTATATTGCTGCTTTTATGAGCACCTCTGAGAATAAGTTGAAATTTATGACATTGAACACAGTGGAATTCGATAAACATTCTCTCTTTTTTTTTCAAGCGTCAATGTTGAGAATATGAGCGCATGTACCATATGCAACTGCCATGCGATTCCTTATTGTTTCTACAGTATAAGCATCAGTTTCTGTATTCGATTCCGTGTTCTATTATTTTAGAAGTGATATTCCTGACTTTCAGAGAGCTGGAAATAGAAGTTTAAAACAAAAGAAGCTGTGGATTTCAGAAGCGCCTGTTCAAAGAGTTTGAGCTAATTAGCTTTCTCATAATCTGCCGATGTGGCGATAAAACATGTGTACAAACAGACCATAATAGCAAAGCAGGCGTTTGTGACACACCATTAAACAGTGATGCATGATGTTGCTAGAAGTACTCGTTGTAAGTATTTCTAGTTGAAAGGTCAACAGAAGAAAACATGACAGCACTACAAAAACGTGGTGTACTTTTTTTTCCCATATAGTTAATAAATGTTGGTGTGTCAATGGTACACGTACAGACGGGATGATTTCGAGAACTCAAAATCTGCCTTGGTGTAAATCAAACTTTTGCCAGAATCGATATCCAATCCCACAGTTTACAAAGGAACCTCACATATCGCACAACTATCGGTTCACATTTTGCTTTGATATAGATTATGGGGGGAGGTGGGTGAGAGAACACACACAATCTTCACCTACCATAAGGAACATAGACAGCATACAGGCTAACAACTCTGTGTAACTATTTTAATTGACATTTAAACCTGCTTATCTATAATATACCTTGAACCAGCTGAACCTTACAATAAATATATCCATTGTTCTGGCATTTATCTTTACACAGTTTGTTATCACAACATATGAGGGGCCATAGTTGCTTTTATCACAACGGGTTCTTAATGGATTTTAAAGTAGTTACCTGGGAAGCCGCTGACATTTATTAGGATCATTTTAGTGGGTTAGACCTGCGCCAGAGAAAGGTCCCATATCAGGCATCCTCATCATTATGAATTATTGTTTGCAGCTAAGGTAGAAAATTGTACTTTCTTGCTAGCTCTCCTTGTGATAAATCAAACAGTCACTTTTCACCACTCATACTCTCAAAGATGCTGAGCGTAGCAGTAGCTGCTTTTCTCACACATTGTTTACCCATTTCCTTTCTCTTCTTTTGTGTCGTGACAAAAGGTTCTAGCAGGTTAGGGGGTCTGTAGCGTATCGTGTGTTTGTTGAATGTCTTTGCTACAGATCTACTTTTATTAAGCAGTATGTGAAAACCATATCATATCATATTTGGTAGTGTGTGCTATTTCATCCACTGTATATTTATTAAGAAAGTACAAACTATATTATACATGTCTGTCCAAATAATACAGCAAGCCATAATCCGATGTAACATGCGATGCTCTATCTCTCAGTCAGGAAGCTTAGTAACAGACAAAACAAGGTGATAGAGAAAACAATGAGACAAAGAGGTTGTCCAAAGATTTTTCAGAGCCTATCTCATCAACGTTAACATTGTTTCTTGCTATCTTAAAGCTTTGGGAGAATGAGAGGTGAACCCAAACAACTCTATCCTGAGTGAGATCTCTTATTGTAAAGTAATCCTCTGTGTGTTGGTTGGGAGATAAGACAGTGAACTCGCTCAGTGTCTGTGAAGAGAGTGTCCCTCCTTCCATGTCTGTTGAGACCTTAACAGCAGTCACCACCACTGGGGTAATAGGGACAATCATTAGACTGGAATGGAGTTCACTGTCTCAAGCCTCTAGAACAGCATTCCCATCTCCTACTGTCACTGCCAGGGTCATATCAGCCTTATGGAGGGGTGGAGAGTGGTACGGACTGGAGGAGAGAAAGAGAGAGAGAGGGGGACAATGAAAAAGAGAGAAAGAAACTATAGAGGCAGATACATATATATATATATATATATATATATATATATATATATATATATATATATATATATGTATATATATATATACAGTGGGGAGAACAAGTATTTGATACACTGCCAATTTTGCAGGTTTTCCTACTTACAAAGCATGTAGAGGTCTGTCATTGTTATCATAGGTACACTTCAACTGTGAGACACGGAATCTAAAACAAAAATCCAGAAAATCACATTGTATGATTTTTAAGTAATTAATTTGCATTTTATTACATGACATAAGTATTTGATACATCAGAAAAGCAGAACTTAATATTTGGTACAGAAACCTTTGTTTGCAATTACAGAGATCATACGTTTCCTGTAGGTCTTGACCAGGTTTGCACACACTGCAGCAGGGATTTTGGCCCACTCCTCCATACAGACCTTCTCCAGATCCTTCAGGCTTCAGGGCTGTCGCTGGGCAATACGGACTTTCAGCTCCCTCCAAAGATTTTCTATTGGGTTCAGGTCTGGAGACTGGCTAGGCCACTCCAGGACCTTGAGATGCTTCTTACGGAGCCACTCCTTAGTTGCCCTGGCTGTGTGTTTCGGGTCGTTGTCATGCTGGAAGACCCAGCCACGACCCATCTTCAATGCTCTTACTGAGGGAAGGAGGTTGTTGGCCAAGATCTCGCGATACATGGCCCCATCCATCCTCCCCTCAATACGGTGCAGTCGTCCTGTCCCCTTTGCAGAAAAGCATCCCCAAAGAATGATGTTTCCACCTCCATGCTTCACGGTTGGGATGGTGTTCTTGGGGTTGTACTCATCCTTCTTCTTCCTCCAAACACGGCGAGTGGAGTTCAGACCAAAAAGCTCTATTTTTGTCTCATCAGATCACATTACCTTCTCCCATTCCTCCTCTGGATCATCCAGATGGTCATTGGCAAACTTCAGACAGGCCTGGACATGTGCTGGCTTGAGCAGGGGGACCTTGCGTGCGCTGCAGGATTTTAATCCATGACGGCGTAGTGTGTTACTAATGGTTTTCTTTGAGACTGTGGTCCCAGCTCTCTTCAGGTCATTGACCAGGTCCTGCCGTGTAGTTCTGGGCTGATCCCTCACCTTCCTCATGATCATTGATGCCCCAAGAGGTGAGATCTTGCATGGAGCCCCAGACCGAGGTTGATTGACCGTCATCTTGAACTTCTTCCATTTTCTAATAATTGCGCCAACAGTTGTTGCCTTCTCACCAAGCTGCTTGCCTATTGTCCTGTAGCCCATCCCAGCCTTGTGCAGGTCTACAATTTTATCCCTGATGTCCTTACACAGCTCTCTGGTCTTGGCCATTGTGGAGAGGTTGGAGTCTGTTTGACTTGAGTGTGTGGACAGGTGTCTTTTATACAGGTAATGAGTTCAAACAGTTGCAGTTAATACAGGTAATGAGTGGAGAACAGGAGGGCTTCTTAAAGAAAAACTAACAGGTCTGTGAGAGCCGGAATTCTTACTGCTTGGTAGGTGATCAAATACTTATGTCACGCAATATAATGCAAATGAATTACTTAAAAATCATACAATGTGATTTTCTGGATTTTTGTTTTAGATTCAGTCTCTCACAGTTGAAGTGTACCTATGATAAAAATTACAGACCTCTACATGCTTTGTAAGTAGGAAAACCTGCAAAATCGGCAGTGTATCAAATACTTGTTCTCCCCACTGTATATATATACAGTGAGGGAAAAAAGTATTTGATCCCCTGCTGATTTTGTACGTTTGCCCACTGACAAAGAAATTATCAGTCTATAATTTTAATGGTAGGTTTATTTGAACAGTGAGAGACAGAATAACAACAAAAAAATCCAGAAAAACACATGAGGGAAATAAGTATTTGACCCCCTCTCAATCAGAAAGATTTCTAGCTCCCATGTGTCTTTTAAAAAGGTAACGAGCTGAGATTAGGAGCACACTCTTAAAGGGAGTGCTCCTATTCTCAGCTTGTTACCTGTATAAAAGACACCTGTCCACAGAAGCAATCAATCAATCAGATTCCAAACTCTCCACGATGGCCAAGACCAAAAAGCTCTCCAAGGATGTCAGGGACAAGATTGTAGACGTACACAAGGCAGGAATGAGCTACAAGACCATCGGCAAGCAGCTTGGTGAGAAGGTGACAACAGTTGGTGCGATTATTCGCAAATGGAAGAAACACAAAAGAACTGTCAATCTCCCTCGGCCTGGGGCTCCATGCAAGATCTCACCTCGTGGAGTTGCAATGATCATGAGAACGGTGAGGAATCAGCCCAGAACTACACGGGAAGATCTTGTCAATGATCTCAAGGCAGCTGGGACCATAGTCACCAAGAAAACAATTGGTAACACACTACGCCGTGAAGGACTGAAATTCTGCAGCGCCCGCATGGTCCCCCTGCTCAAGAAAGCACATATACAGGCCCGTCTGAAGTTTGCCAATGAACATCTGAATGATTCAGAGGAGAACTGGGTGAACGTGTTGTGGTCAGATGAGACCAAAATCGAGCTCTTTGGCATCAACTCAACTCGCCGTGTTTGGAGGAGGAGGAATGCTGCCTATGACCCCAAGAACACCATCCCCACCGTCAAACATGGAGGTGGAAACATTATGCTTTGGGGGTGTTTTTCTGCTAAGGGGACAGGACAACTTCACCGCATCAAAGGGACGATGGACGGGGCCATGTACCGTCAAATCTTGTGTGAGAACCTCCTTCCCTCAGCCAGGGCATTGAAAATGGGTCGTGGATGGGTATTCCAGCATGACAATGACCCAAAACACACGGCCAAGGCAACAAAGGAGTGGCTCAAGAAGAAGCACATTAAGGTCCTGGAGTGGCCTAGCCAGTCTCCAGACCTTAATCCCATAGAAAATCTGTGGAGGGAGCTGAAGGTTCGAGTTGCCAAACGTCAGTCTCGAAACCTTAATGACTTGGAGAAGATCTGCAAAGAGGAGTGGGACAAAATCCCTCTTGAGATGTGTGCAAACCTGGTGGCCAACTACAAGAAATGTCTGACCTCTGTGATTGCCAACAAGGGTTTTACCACCAAGTACTAAGTCATGTTTTGGAGAGGGGTCAAATACTTATTTCCCTCATTAAAATGCAAATCAATTTATAACATTTTTGATATGCGCTTTTCTGGATTTTTTTGTTGTTATTCTGTCTCTCACTGTTCAAATAAACCTACCATTAAAATTATAGACTGATCATGTCTTTGTCAGTGGACAAACGTACAAAATCAGCAGGGGATCAAATACTTTTTTCCCTCACTGTATATATATATATATATATATATATATATATATATATATATATATATATATATATATAAGAGAGAGAGAGAGAGAGAGAGAGAGAGAGAGAGAGACGTAAAACACCAAATAATGCATGCAGAGCAGAATTAAATTAAATTCTACAACCACCTAAAAGGAAGCGATTCCCAAACCTTCCATAACAAAGCCATCATCTACAGAGAAATGAACCTGGAGAAAAGCCCCCAAAGCAAGCTGGTCCTGGGGCTCTGTTCACAAACACAAACAGACCCCACAGAGCCCCAGGACAGCAACACAATTAGACCCAACCAAATCATGAGAAAACTTTTTTTTTTTTTTTTAAACAGAGCAAACTAGAATGCTTTTTGGCACTAAACAGAAAGTACACAGTGGCAGAATACCTGACCACTGTGACTGACCCAAAATTAAGGAAATCTTTGACTATGTACAGACTCAGTGAGCATAGCCTTGCTATTGAGAAAGGCCGCCGAAGGCAGACCTGGCTCTCAAGAGAAGACAGGCCATGTGCACACTGCCCATAAAATGAGGTGGAAACTGAGCTGCACTTCCTAACTTCCTGCCAAATATATGACCATATTTCCCTCAGATTACACAGAAACACAAAGAATTTGAAAACAACTCCAACTCCCATATCTATTGGGTGAAAAACCACAGTGTGCAATCACAGCAGCAAGATGTGTGACCTGTTGTCACAAGAAAAGGTCAATCATTGAAGAACAAACACCATTGTAAAAACAACCTATATTTATGTTGATTTATTTTCTCTTTTGTACTTTAACTATTTGCACACCATTAGAACACTGTATATATACATACTATGACACTTGAAATGTCTTTATTCTTTTGGAGTGTAATGTACATTCTTTATTGTTTATTTCATGATTTTACTTGCTTTGGTAATGTTAACATATGTTTCCCATGCCAATAAAGCCCTTCAATTGAATTGAATTGAATTGAGAGAGAGAGAACGAGAGAGAGAGAGAGAGAAAGACAGAGAGAGAGAGAGAGAGAGAGAGAGAGAGAGAGAGAGAGAGAGAGAGAGAGAGAGAGAGAGAGAGAGAGAGAGAGAGAGACAGAGAGAGAGAGAGAGAGAGAGAGAGAGAGAGAGAGAGAGAGAGAGAGAGAGAGAGAGAGAGAGAGAGAGAGAGAGAGAGAGAGAGAGAGAGAGAGAGAGAGAGAGAGAGAGAGAGAGAGAGAGAGAGAGAGAGAGAGAGAGAGAGAGAGAGAGAGAGAGAGAGAGAGAGAGAGAGAGAGAGAGAGAGAGAGAGAGGGGGACAGAGGGAGAGGGAGAGAAACAGAGACAGAGAAAAAAGTTTGACTCGACTCAGTTGACAAAGAGTGTAATTAACACCAACAAAAACCTGGCTTCCTTTCATCAGGTTCAAATAGATGCCGCCCGCCAGTCAGTTATGAGATGCTACCTTGATGTTTCATCTCACTGCGCCTGGAGTGTCTTCCATCGTCTTTATATTATAACATATTCTGATCACTGCACGCTGCTATTCCTATTAGGGATTTTAATATGAATAGCTTGGCGCTAACCCATCAGATCACAACTCAAAGTCGATTGGGTCTCAGCAGGAGAGCACACCTTGCTGCAGGTGACTGCTGAGCTAGATTATGCACAGATTAAAATCTCTACAAATGTATAACGCTCAACTCTCAACTCGTACAACACTGTATACTTGTTCCTTCTTTAATGTCACTATAGATATAAGATGTCAATAACATATTTTGTGTACAATTATACATTATTCTGTCCTGAATCCTAATATTTTTTTGTGGTTAGAAATTAAATATTAGAGTTTATACCACGGCATTGTTGAATACTTGTTTCTAATTGGTTTGAAGGGCATTCTAGAGCGTGCATTATTTCCCTATAACGCACGGAATATCAGCATGGTAGAATTCAATGGCTATAGTTCATTCTTACATGTTCTATGTTTGAGCTGCTTTTGAAAGCAAAAGTTGAATTGAAAACATTATTGGCATTGTTGAATTCTTAGGGCTCTATGCGAGAATCAATCTCGGGGGTCTATGCGTTCTATTCAAAATAATGCAACACCTTCCACGTCGTTCATTATTTTTCATAGAACGGATAGCCCCTAGTTGATTATCCCTTACATAGAGTAATACGGTATTAGAGTGAAACAGTATGCTGTTCATATTTCCTTGTTGTTCAGTAAACAGTTATCTATTTTTTACACCTGGTCAGTGGTGTGTTATTGCAGCCAGTTCCCCTCTCTAGAAATTATGTGAATTCACTGCTATGTAATGGATTGGAAACAAAGGCTAAAAGGTAACAGGGTGTCAAGGGACTGTTGTCCACTTACCCTGCAACACATTTGTAATATGTGTATTGCTGAATCAGCTCTTTCTCTGTGTGTTAGCCAGCCTCTCTCTGCCTGATGCCATTATTTACTGTGATTGGTGGTAGTAAGTTCATTCCATCAAAAATACGAAAGAGGAGGAAGAAGAATCACATGACACTCATTCTGGCTCAGTGTAATGCAGGGGACCATGTGTGATACAGTATGTCTCATTTCCAACTGGAGAGGGTTAAGGCCTATACAAGACAATAGCTGGGGATGAAATGCCCTTCAAACCAGCCTGGATTTGTTGTGCATTTGTTCAAATGATCCCATTATATTGAATATTCAGAACAGCCTCAATTCGTTGGGGCATGGACTGTACAAGGTGTCGAAAGCATTCCACAGGAATGCTGGCCCATGTTGACTCCAATGCTGCCCACAGTTGTGTCAAGTTGGCTGGATGTCCTTTGGGTGGTGGACCATTCTTGATACTCACGGGAAACTGTTGAGCGTGAAAAACCCAGCAGCATTGCAGTTCTTGACACAAACTGATGTGCCTGGCACCTACTACCATACCTTGTTCTAAGGCACTTCAATATTTTGTCTTGCCCATTCACACTCTGAATGGCACACACACATAATCAATATCTCAATTGTCTCAAGGCTTAAAAATCCTTATTTAACCTGTCTCCTCCCCTTCATCTACACTGATTGAAGTGGATTTAACAAGGGATCATAGCTTCCACCTGGATTCACCTGGTCAGTCTGTCATGGAATAAGAAGGTGTTCCTAATGTTTTATACACTCAGTGTATATTAGTAGTGCAACCAGACTGGTTGTGTGTGTGTTTGTTAGCAAGAACTTGCACAATGCACAGGAGTGAATTGTGAATTTAAGTGAATGTTGTTAGTTTTCTAATTGCTGTTTCTGAGAAGAATTAGTGCCACTTCTGCAGTATAATGGACAATGATTCCAATTACAGGAATACCATCAGTTTGTATTGCAACCAACACCCAGCCCTAATCATTTACCATCACAGCCCCTCCTCAGAGACACACACACACACACACACACACACACACACACACACACACACACACACACACACACACACACACACTCAGGCTGGTTGGCTGGTTGGTGTTGGTTAATCCGTACTTATGGTAAAGAAAACAAGGCTGAGTGAGAGAGGTGTCTAACTGCTAAACTGAGACTCATCTATCTTCCTTGGGGGAGCGGTGGACGACCTTTGACCCTGGGGGAAACTGAGGCATCAATCATGACGTGTTTGGTAATGGTGTGTGTGTGTGTGGGTTTGTGTGTATGTGTGTGTGTGTGTGTGTGTGTGTGTGTGTGTGTGTGTGTGTGTGTGTGTGTGTGTGTGTGTGTGTGTGTGTGTGTGTGTGTGTGTGTGTGTGTGTGTGTGTGTGTGTGAGAGAGAGAGTGTGTGAGTGTGTGAGGGGTGGGGGGACAATTTGTCTTTGAACAACGTTTGACAAAGAGATGGGATCTTTATGTAGTCCGTAGGTCTGCAGAAGTGATAAATGAGAGCAGTCGATCACAAGTCTTATTGATGTGAAAGCCATATTCCACATTGGACACTATCATACTATCATACACAGCGTAAAAAATGGGTTGGACAATTATGACGTACAGGTTTTACTGTGGCCAACCAGTATGTTTCTATACTATTAATCAATGTATCTATCTATACATTCATTAAACTGATGGAAATAAGGAACATCCATATGAGTGAGGAACACCTTTTTATTGACACAATGGTTAATATATATACACTGCTCAAAAAAATAAAGGGAACACTTAAACAACACATCCTAGATCTGAATGAATAAAATAATCTTATTAAATACTTTTTTCTTTACATAGTTGAATGTGCTGACAACAAAATCACACAAAAATTATCAATGGAAATCAAATTTATCAACCCATGGAGGTCTGGATTTGGAGTCACCCTCAAAATTAAAGTGGAAAACCACACTACAGGCTGATCCAACTTTGATGTAATGTCCTTAAAACAAGTCAAAATGAGGCTCAGTAGTGTGTGTGGCCTCCACGTACCTATATAACCTCCCTACAACGCCTGGGCATGCTCCTGATGAGGTGGCGGATGGTCTCCTGAGGGATCTCCTCCCAGACCTGGACTAAAGCATCCGCCAACTCCTGGACAGTCTGTGGTGCAACGTGGCGTTGGTGGATGGAGCGAGACATGATGTCCCAGATGTGCTCAATTGGATTCAGGTCTGGGGAACGGGCGGGCCAGTCCATAGCATCAATGCCTTCCTCTTGCAGGAACTGCTGACACACTCCAGCCACATGAGGTCTAGCATTGTCTTGCATTAGGAGGAACCCAGGGCCAACCGCACCAGCATATGGTCTCACAAGGGGTCTGAGGATCTCATCTCGGTACCTAATGGCAGCCAGGCTGCCTCTGGCGAGCACATGGAGGGCTGTGCGGCCCCCCAAAGAAATGCCACCCCACACCATGACTGACCCACCGCCAAACCGGTCATGCTGGAGGATGTTGCAGGCAGCAGAACGTTCTCCACGGCGTCTCCAGACTCTGTCACGTTTGTCACATGTGCTCAGTGTGAACCTGCTTTCATCTGTGAAGAGCACAGGGCGCCAGTGGCGAATTTGCCAATCTTGGTGTTCTCTGGCAAATGCCAAACGTCCTGCACGGTGTTGAGCTGTAAGCACAACCCCCACCTGTGGACGTCGGGCCCTCATACCACCCTCATGGAGTCTGTTTCTGACCGTTTGAGCAGACACATGCACATTTGTGGCCTGCTGGAGGTCATTTTGCAGGGCTCTGGCAGTGCTCCTCCTGCTCCTCCTTGCACAAAGGCGGAGGTAGCGGTCCTGCTCCTGGGTTGTTGCCCTCCTACGGCCTCCTCCACGTCTTTTGATGTACTGGCCTGTCTCCTGGTAGCGCCTCCATGCTCTGGACACTACGCTGACAGACACAGCAAACCTTCTTTCCACAGCTCGCATTGATGTGCCATCCTGGATGAGCTGCACTACCTGAGCCACTTGTGTGGGTTGTAGACTCCGTCTCATGCTACCACTAGAGTGAAAGCACCGCCAGCATTCAAAAGTGACCAAAACATCAGCCAGGAAGTATAGGAACTGAGAAGTGGTCTGTGGTCACCACCTGCAGAACCACTTCTTTATTGGGGTTGTCTTGCTAATTGCCTATAATTTCCACCTGTTGTCTATTCCATTAGCACAACAGCATGTGAAATGTATTGTCAATCAGTGTTGCTTCCTAAGTGGACAGTTTGATTTCACAAAAGTGTGATTGACTTGGAGTTACATTGTGTTGTTTAAGTGTTCCCTTTATTTTTTTGAGCAGTGTATATTTCTATATCAATTGAACTTATTCCATGTAAGTTGGGAACACATTTTTTTTCATGACACTAGTGTTACTATATATAATTGCCATGGACAGGCAGCGTGCCAAATGAATGGATTCTTTTAAGTTTCAGTGGCTTAGCATCTGACACTTGTGATAATCCTTGTGCTGCCTGCATTAGGACTGCTGTATTGATGAAGCACCAGAGGCTGTAGAGGCACACTTAATACATTGTGTGCATACCAAATGGAATCCTATTCCCTATATAGTGCACTACTTTTGACCAGGGCTCTGGTCAAAAGTAGTGTACTACATAGGGTGCAGGGTACCATTAGGGACGTAGCTACTTACTCACCAACACATTAGTCCATTACTGTCCAGGGAGAGTAAATAGGTAGTGACTTTACCGCGGTACTAATGGCCTGCCTGTGAAGACTAATGAAGGTCTTAGTCCAACCACCTCACTCACTGGATTACATTAGAACCACAGGTCACATATTCAGATGCTGGTTGATCTATATGTATGATATATGATGGAGGGGATTTGTGGGCATCTCGCCATCAACTGTTGTAGAAATAATGCAATTGAATCTGTTATTTTGTTAATTTATCAAGGTATATCCACCTGAGACCATTAAGAGTATTTTCTGATTTCCCCTAACATCTTAGTAAACTGCAGTGTCCAGACCATTTGAGGCAGGTAGACTACATTATATTGATGGTACTGTATATTGCTACAGCACATCGATTTCCTAGCATGAGGTTAGCCTCCACACAGAGAGGACACTTGTTCGCTGTGTGTTTCCAATCACATGCCGGCGTGTTGAGTTGCCTAATGGCCTAATGCCTCTCTGCCTCCTGTAGGAGCTCGGGGCCCTGTCTGGCGCATGCTCCCTGCTCCAGCCTCATCCCCATCCCGTTGGGGGCAGTTGGGTACAGGCAGATGGGAAGCAGGGAAGCAGGCACAGAGGGGGAGGTGGGTGAGGGAGGTGGAGGGTGAGGGGGGAGGAAGAGCGGTAGCTGTCTCTGCCCAACTGTGCGTAAACATGCCCATCCAGAGACCCCCCTCCCCCTCTCTCCCCTCGCCCTCCCCTGCGAACTGCCCACACTCCATTAGGATGCCAGGATAATGGCCAACTAGCACTCCCAGTGACACCCCATTTCCTGTGCACTGAGCTCTCCAACCACGACAGATGTCGACAATACCACTCCACCGCTACCGGGTGGGGGCCTCTCTGGTTCCTGCCTCACCGGCCCGGGCGGACGCAACCTCACCAGGGGAGCACCAGGAACAGGAGCAGGGGTTGCGGTAGTCTTGTAAATCTTTACTTTAGTTCTCGGAGCACTTGGGATCAGCACGGATCAGGGGTCATGTGCCTTTTTCCAATTTCTCAGACGAATCTTCCGACAAAACCTAAACAGATGTTTGCGGGCTGTTAAGTTGCTACACTTGGGAGGTGGTGTATGTGTACATGTGTATGCGAAGGCGAGGTACGTGCTTGTGTATTGGTGGGGTGGTGATTTAGGAATCTAATTTCATACTGTGATTTTAGTGAGGCCGATCATGTCTTTACTTGGCTCCGCTACATCAGATGTATCAATAATTCTTCACACTGGATAGTGTATCTAGGCTCTCAGTGAAAGGCAAGGGCCATGGACCGAGGCTAATGGATGGAACAACTACTAGACCTCCCAAGCCGCTGTCCAGAAATCAGCTTTGAGAGGGGAGAGGGAAAAAACACACACCACCTCTAACTCCTACCCCCACACAACATGACACTTAAAATACGAGAGGAGAGCAATTTAATACCCTCATTTGAATATGTATCCTGACCTCCCGACTGCTCCCTCCTTCAGTTTTTGAATTTTGAATCCCTACCAACCATATTTCTAGGGCAAGCCGAGAAGGAAATTGTTGTGCATTTCCTGACAAATTGAGTTAAACGGACATTAAGTGGGCTTTAAGAAAACAAATGGCTGTCTTTATCACAGGTGGACACTGATGGCTTAATGGGGCCTGTACTGATCCTATCACAGCTAATGGCTTGACAGGAAACATTCAGCTGTTTGTATAGAGGACTGGGGCAGCGAGGCCAGACTGAGCCAGGGCTAACCTGTCAAGTAGCTGTGTGTCCCCTTTGTGCTGGGAAGCAGATGTTTGTATGTATGCAGTGAACTGGCAGAGCTGGCATCGATGCCAGGCGGCAGATGCCTGTACGGGTGCCAGGGTTGCGAACGTTGTAGAGACGGACACAACGGACATGGAATTAGAGAGAGAGAGGGCAGAGAGAGAGAGGGGGATGAGAGAGAGAGAGAGAGAGAGAGAGAGAGAGAGGGAGAGAGAGAGAGAGAGAGAGAGAGAGAGAGAGAGAGAGAGAGAGAGAGAGAGAGAGAGAGAGAGAGAGCAGAGCTACCCTTTGGCCATAGGTAGTTCCCAACAGACCAGGCCCAGAACTTTAACCTATTCATCCATTTAACAATTTGTTTAATTATTTACTCTTTCACTTAAATGAATTGTTTGGTCATATAAGGATCAGCCTCACATGCAACAAGGAGCACAGACAGAGACAATTATTACTGACCGACGATTCTATTTTTATGGGGAAAATAAAATACAATAAAATTCAATAAAACACAATAAAGCAGAGGACCTTAAGTACATGACATCTAGTATATCTCAGAATATCACGGCTCTTTGTGTCAACCTGCATATTCATAACAGTCCTTGGCAATCAACATCTGATATCCAAAATAATTCATTCAAATAATAATATATACAAAAATCCTAATAATTCATTATGTACCACCATACATTTTTTTTTTTTTTATTTTATTTATTTCACCTTTATTTAACCAGGTAAACCAGTTGAGAACAAGTTCTCATTTACAACTGTGACCTGGCCAAGATAAAGCATAGCAGTGCGATAAAAACAACAACACAGAGTTACATATGGGGTAAAACAAAACAAAAATCAAAAAAATACAACAGAAATACAATTAATATACAGTGTGCAAATTTAGCAAGTTATGGAGGTAAGGCAATAAAATAGGCTATAGTGCAAAATAATTACAATTTAGTATTAACACTGGAATGATGTGCAAGAGATGATGTGCAAATAGAGATACTGGGGTACAGATGAGCAAAATAAATAACAATATAGGGATGAGGTAGTTGGGCGGGCTAATTTCAGATGGGCTGTGTACAGGTGCAGTGATCGGTAAGGTGCTCTGACAACTGATGCCTAAAGTTAGTGAGGGAGATAAGCGTCTCCAGCTTCAGAGATTTTTGCAGTTTGTTCCAGTCATTGGCAGCAGAGAACTGGAAGGAATTGCGGCCAAAGGAGGTGTTGGCTTTGGGGATGACCAGTGAGATATACCCGCTGGAGCGCAGACTACGGGTGGGTGTTGCTATGGTGACCAATGAGCTAAGATAAGGCGGGGATTTGCCTAGCAGTGATTTATAGATGGCCTGGAGCCAGTGGGTTTGGCGACGAATATGTAGTGAGGACCAGCCAACAAGAGCGTACAGGTCACAGTGGTGGGTATTATATGGGGCTTTGGAGACAAAACGGATGGCACTGTGATAGACAACATCCAATTTGCTGAGTAGAGTGTTGGAGGCTATTTTGTAAATGACATCGCCGAAGTCAAGGATCGGTAGGATAGTCAGTTTTACAAGGGCATGTTTGGCAGCATGAGTGAAGGAGGCTTTGTTGCGAAATAGGAAACCGATTCTAGATTTAACTTTGGATTGGAGATTCTTAATGTGAGTCTGGAAGGAGAGTTTACAGTCTAACCAGACACCTAGATATTTGTAGTTGTCCACGTACTCTAGGTCAGACCCGTCTAGAGTAGTGATTCTAGTCGGGTGGGCGGGTGCAAGCAGCGTTCGGTTGAAGAGCATGCATTTTGTTTTACTAGTGTTTAAGAGCAGTTGGAGGCTACTGAAGGAGTGTTGTATGGAATTGAAGCTCGTTTGGAGGTTTGTTAACACAGTGTCCAATGAAGGGCCAGATGTATACAAAATGGTGTCGTCTGCGTAGAGGTGGATCTGAGAGTCACCAGCAGCAAGAGCGACGTCATTGATATACACAGAGAAAAGAGTTGGCCCAAGAATTGAACCCTGTGGCACCCCCATAGAGACTGCCATAGGTCCAGACAACAGGCCCTCCGATTTGACACATTGAACTCTATCTGAGAAGTAGTTGGTGAACCAGGCGAGGCAGTCATTTGAGAAACCAAGGCTATTTAGTCTGCCAATAAGAATGCGGTGGTTGACAGAGTCGAAAGCCTTGGCCAGGTCAATGAAAACGGCTGCACAGTACTGTCTATTATCGATCGCGGTTATAATATCATTTAGGACCTTGAGCGTGGCTGAAGTGCACCCATGACCAGCTCGGAAACCGGATTGCATAGCAGAGAAGGTACGGTGGGATTCGAAATGGTTGGTGATCTGTTTGTTGACTTGGCTTTCAAAAACTTTTGAAAGGCAGGGCAGGATGGATATGGGTCTGTAACAGTTTGGATCTAGAGTGTCACCCCCTTTGAAGAGGGGGATGACCGCGGCAGCTTTCCAATCTCTGGGGATCTCAGACGTTACGAAAGAGAGGTTGAACAGGCTAGTAATAGGGGTTGCGACAATTTCGGCGGCTAGTTTTAGAAAGAAAGGGTCCAGATTGTCTAGTCCAGATGATTTGTAGGGGTCCAGATTTTGCAGCTCTTTTAGAACATCAGCTGTCTGGATTTGTGTGAAGGAGAAGCGGGGGGGGCATGGGCAAGTTGCAGCGGAGGGTGCAGAGCTGGTGGCCGGGGTAGTGGTAGCCAGGTGGAAAGCATGGCCAGCCGTAGCAAAATGCTTGTTGAAATTCTCGATTATTGTAGATTTATCGGTGGTGATAGTGTTTCCTAGCCTCAGTGCAGTGGGCAGCTGGGAGGAAGTGCTCTTATTTTCCATGGACTTTACAGTGTCCCAAAACTTTTTGGAGTTAGTGCTACAGGATGCAAATTTCTGTTTGAAAAAGTTAGCCTTTGCTTTCCTAACTGCTTGTGTATATTGGTTCCTAACTTCCCTGAAAAGTTGCATATCACGGGGGCTATTTGATGCTAATGCAGTACGCCACAGGATGTTTTTGTGCTGGTCAAGGGCAGTCAAGTCTGAGGAGAACCAGGGGCTGTATCTGTTCTTAGTTCTGTATTTTTTGAATGGGGCATGTCTATTTAAGATTGAGAGGAAATTACTTTTAAAGAACAACCAGGCATCCTCTACTGACGGAATGAGATCTATATCCATCCAGGATACCTGGGCCAGGTCAATTAGGAAGGCCTGCTCGCTGAAGTGTTTTTGGGAGCGTTTGACAGTGATGAGGGGTGGTCGTTTGACCGCGGACCCGTTACGGACGCAGGCAATAAGGCAGTGATCGCTGAGATCCTGGTTGAAGACAGCGGAGGTGTATTTAGAGGGTAAGTTAGTCAGGATGATATCTATGAGGGTACCCATGTTTACGGATTTAGGGTTGTACCTGGTAGGTTCGTTGATAATTTGCGTGAGGTTGAGGGCATCTAGCTTGGATTGTAGGATGGCTGGGGTATTAAGCATATCCCAATTTAGGTCACCAAGCAGTACGAACTCTGAGGATAGATGGGGGCAATCAGTTCACATATGGTGTCCAGGGCACAGCTGGGGGCTGAGGGGGGTCTGTAGCAAGCGGCAACAGTGAGAGATTTATTTCTGGAAAGGTGGATTTTTAGAACTAAAAGCTCAAACTGTTTGGGCACAGACCTGGATAGTATGATAGAGCTCTGCAGGCTATCTCTACAGTAGATTGCAACTCCACCCCCTTTGGCAGTTCTATCTAGACGGAAAATGTTATAGTTGGGGATGGAAATTTCAGAATTTTTGGTGGCCTTCCTAAGCCAGGATTCAGACACTGCTAGAACATCAGGGTTGGCGGAGTGTGCTAACGCAGTGAATAACTCAAACTTAGGAAGGAGGCTTCTGATATTTATGTGCAGAAAACCAAGACTTTTACGGTTACAGAAGTCAATAAATGATAGCTCCTGGGGAGTAGGAGTGATACTGGGGGCTGCAGGGCCTGGGTTAGCCTCTACATCACCAGAGGAACAGAGGAGGAGTAGAATAAGGATACGACTAAAGGCTTTAAGAACTGGTCTTCTAGTGCGTTGGGTACATAGAATAAAGGGGGCAGTTCTCCGGGCGTTGTAGAAAAGATTCAGGGCATTATGTACAGAAAAGGATATGGAAGGATATGAGTACAGTTCAGGTAATCCTAAGTGTTGGGTAACAATGAAAGAGATAGCATCATTGGAGGCATCGATTGAGCCGGTCTCGGCGTGTATGGGGGGAACAAAGGAACTATATGAGACAGTTTGAGAGGGACTAGGGGTTCTACATTGAAATTGTATAATAAGAACTAACCCAAACAGCAATAGGCAAGGCATAATTGACATAGGAGAGAGGCATAAAGCAGTCACGTGTTATTAGAGAGAGCTAAGACACAACTGGAAATAGCGATAACGTTTGGGCTAAGACTAAACAGAAAAAACAGGACAGAGTACCGTGTAAAGGAACAGTCCAGCAGGCATCAGCTGTGCAGCTGAGTGATCATAAGGTCCAGTGAACAGCAATATGTGAGTCCGAGAGCAGTTCAAATTGGTGCTTCAGCACAGCTAGCAGGGAGCTAGCAGGCTAGCTCAAGGCTAACTGGTGCTTGCTATATGGCAATGGTATCAGCCAGCAACAGGTTGCAGCTAGCTAGCTGGTTGTGATGATCCGGCGCTAGGGTCCAGTGATTCCGGCAGAAAGTCCAATAAGCTATGGGTCGATAGCACGCTGGGTCGATAGCACGCTGTGCAGACTGGCCGACGAATTGTCCAGGCTAGCTAGAGCTGGCTGGTGGATAGTGTAGGCCACGGACAAAGATGAAGACGCTAACAGTGACTAATAACACGTAGCCATTTAGTTGCAGCTAGCTAGCTGGTTGTGATGATCCGGCGCTAGGGTCCAGTGATTCCGGCAGAAAGTCCAATAAGCTATGGGTCGATAGCAAGCTGGGTCGATAGCACGCTGTGCAGACTGGCCGACGAATTGTCCAGGCTAGCTAGAGCTGGCTGGTGGATAGTGTAGGCCACGGACAGTGGTGGAGACGCTAACGGTAACTAATAGCAGGTAGCCAATTCAGATTGCGGCTACACACGTTTCAGCTTACGGTTCTTGATGAAAGTTATAAAGAAATAATAGAATCCTTTCCACGTTGGGTGAGGCGGGTTGCAGGAGAGTATATTTAGTTAAAGAGTGAAAGTAAAAAATTTAGAAATATAGACAAAAAAAACAAGAAACGGGATATTTACACAGGACGAAAAATAAAAGCGACCGTACTGCTACGGCATAACGAAGACAGAGACGATGCATTAACATTGATAATCCCTCAGAGTACCTCATCGGCTTCCAGGAGTTCATTCATTGTGTCCCAACACAGCCTGAAGATCACAGTGTTTCCTTTGACACCTCCCTGTAGTTTTGAGCTGTGGCTCTGCTCGCTGAGAACTTTCTCTCATCACCCTTCGGAGAGAAAGAGTCTGCTGCTTATCCAAGGTACTGCTTGTTTCATTAACATCAAAAGACGGACGCCTGTGGGAGACGGGCCTGATCAAATTCCCCTCTAATTAAAATGAACTCCGGTTGAGATGTTGTGCTACTTAATATGTACGGAGCGACGTTGATTGCACAATGCAGCTCTCCCTTTTGTTAGTATGGATATAATGCTAGTCTTCTGAGGATTTGACATGGATGGAATAAGCATATACAGTATGTATCTATGGATCTAGATTGTCCTACCAACGTCAACAATGATATGAGGTCTGTGTTTACTGTAAAGTATCAGAATGTTGTATCAAATGTCATGATGACACCTCCAGTCATCTATGACACCTCCAGTCATCTAGCCTAGTCTATGTTGACCCTTTAATCAAGATAGTGAGTAATAGATAGGCGTCTGGGATAGGCGGTAGCAGTATAGGCAGGGGACTCCCTCATGTCTCCCTCAGCCTGTATTAGTAGGTGTAATACTCTCCCTTGTCCTTGTCTTGACTCAATGAAACATGCAGGTTGCTCTCCAATCCGTCCTTAGATCACCCCCATTCCTACACTCTTAGAAAAAAGGCTTCCTAAAAGCTCTCCCCATGGATAGGAGAACCCATTTTGGTTCCAGGTGCAACGCTTTTTTGGTTCCAGGTAGAACTATTTTGGGTTCCATGTAGAACCCTCTGTGTAAAAGGTTCTACGTGGAACTCAAAAGGGTTCTTCTACCTGGAACCAAAAGTTTTTTTAAAGCGTTCTCCTATGGGGACAGCCGAGGAACCCTTTTAGGTTCTAGATAGAACCTTTTTTTCTAAGCGTGTACTGCTGTATTTGTAGCTAATATACTACTTACCTCATATACTTCATTTGTATGTAGATGTGTCCATCAATCAAAAGTTGACCAAAGCCAAGTGATTTCCTATATCTGGATAGTTGGTTGTTTGATGCATCAAAGTTTACTCTCATGTTATGAATATAAATCAGTTGACTCAAACTTAGTTTTCAAACATGGCTCCTTAGACTCCTTAGTTAAATGGAGTTTAGTTTTCAGCTCAAAAGATAACTATACAGTTTACGTAGAGAGGTGTAAGATGGGGGATATAAATTCAATTGAGGTGTTTCTACAGATCAATATTAGAGATCCAACCTAGATCTCAGTCCATGAATACCTGAAAACGTTGTTTCACGCGTTGCATACTGATCATCACCATTTCAACCTGTTATAACTCCAGATCCTCGCTCCTGATTCCACAAACTGATTTATGTATAGTAATATTCTTTACTTCCTCATAAATACATGTATAATTATTCTGCATAGCTTTGACTCCAAATTGAACAGGGATGCATAGGGAAACCGCATTCGCCATTTTACCCACCTACACACCTGCACAAACGTGGAATATGAAATTGAGGAGGAGTGATTAACGTGATTTGGTCGATTTCACTGGGTTTAGCATCTTACTCAGCTTTATAGCCTTGCCTTTCCCTCCTTTCCCCTCCCTCCTGTCAACCATTGGAACAGGTAGCATCGCCTGCCTCCATTCACTCCATTAAACAAACACTGTGGCCCCCTCACTTTTATATGACATTTTATTTGGCCGTGACAAACGAGCAGCAGTTGGATTATAACATAATTTGTCTTGTCTTTATTACCCGAACAAAGGACACCATTCATTAATTATTCTGCCGTTGCAGCTCAACACTAACTGGAAAGGTCCCTGGGTTTGGACAGATGGTGGGTACAATGTTATTTATATCAATCAGTCCAAAATGTTCGGTGAGGATTACTATTCCTTGGACCTGCTATGATTTATGCTTTCTACTGCCGCCATCACCTTACCCTAAACTCAGCCTCACACAAGCTCCTGCAGGGACACTTTAATCGAAAGTGAATTGGAAATGGACTAGCAGACTTGCAAGGCAACAATGTGTATAAATAAACACAGAACTCACATTGGTGTCTTGCAAGTGCCTTCCTACATCCAGCTCGTTTCAGTCCCAAGTCCTTTTTTTTATAGAATCGTGTAGTAGGAATGCTTCTGGTGAAATTGCCCTTCCCTGGCCTTCGCAAGACTAAAATCCAAGCCATTGCTTTGCAATCTGAATTCTCTCATTATCTAATTCTTATTTAATGTTTTCTCTATAGCATGGCTATGACTTTGTGTTTCACATATACAATATAACTGCATTTCCTTTATCTTTCACATTGTGCAAAACACCCTCCCTGTATGCAGCATTTAATTCCATAGCTAGAATGATTTACATTGCTATGGCAAGAATATTGAAATGAATATCAATTTACAGAGTAATTAGTTTTATGCAAACTAGAAGTGAAGATGAAAGCAAAAATCGTTATAAATTATGAATCATGTTATAACTTATCTGGGTGCTTATCGTCACTTGTGATGAGTTAATGTACCTTCCGTTAATTAAAAATGCAGACATGGAGTCCAAGGGAAGGAGATAGTTCGCCTCAAAGCCATCAGGTATCTGCATCTCAAAGAAAAGCAATTCTCAAAGCCCCCTTTGTTCTTTAGCACCGCATATCAGAACGTCACACTTTCTCCTTAGTTGATTAAAGTAGAGGGTTAATAGCAATAAGAAAAGGATCAAATGCGAAAGCAATCAGAGACAGTTGGGCATAAACACAAGCACACACACGCAAGGGCACGTGCACACACAGACACACGCACGCACACAACACACAACACACAACACACAACAGACACAACATTACAACATTAACTCAGTACACAAAATCGTCCACCTGACAAGTACCGTCATATTTTTCAAGTGAGGGGAAAGAGAGAGAAATGGTTGTGATTGTTACTGGATGAGCCTAAATTCTTCCAAACATTTGCTCATTGACTAGAGACTCTCTCACACAACAGGGCCGGGTGCCCCTGGCTCGGCGCGGGAGGGAATGTTGGTTAGCAATACTCATAAAAACTCAATTCATCAACATGAGCATAATTTGCTCCGAACAGAAAGCTCACAAAAGGGTGAGCTTGTCAGCAAGACAGGTGGCTGGAGATCTCGCTCTGATACTGAGAGATCTGAATAATAGATTCTGGTAAATGTACGCCAAGACCCAGGCAGGCTGTAAACACAGCTGCTTGCTTTCCCTTCCAACAGAACAGCTTGGCGAGCTCGACGAGAAGCAGAGCGCTTGCCCCACCTGAGGACTAGAGACGATTAACTAATCAAATGCACAGGCTAAATAGGCGACAAGGAGACGAGAGAGAAAGAAGAGACAGACAAAGGAGAGGAAGAGAGAGAGGGAGAGAGAAAAGGAGAGAGAGAGGGAGAGGTGTTGGGTTGGTGGGCTGCAATGGAGTTGTGGACTGTAGAGTAGTCAAAAGAGCATTGGAGCACACAGAAAGGCATAATGGATCTCAATGGGTGTCAATTGATAGATTATTGTGAAATTAAACACTTAAAAAATGCAATTTCACTTTGTCTGTGGATCATTATGGAGCCCAATATGTGTAGTCATCCCTATCAACAATATAGTAGATGCAGTCTACTTCTGATGCACTAGCTTAGGTTGATCACCTTTTGATTTTGCGAATGCATATGGACATACAATTTGTAGTCTAGTTCATTAAGAACTGGTATATGCCAGCTTTGAATTTTACAAATGCAATTACATTGAGAACATAGTGTTCGGTTTTACATTTGGCATTGTGGCAGATCTTTGGCAAATATTTCTGAATGGCACAATTCTCACATTCGGATAAATATTCAGACCGACTAAAAAAATGCACCCCGCTGCACTACGATTCTCTGCTGCTGATGTCATCTTTCCGCGCCAAAACAACTAGTTTCTGTTACTTCCTATCAGTGATGGCTGCCTTCTCTCTGCTTTTGATGACTCCCCTGTTGAAGTTTAGGGGGGGGGTTCAAGCAGAAGGTAATTAATTATTCAATTAAAATGTTGTTAAACATTTTTAATGAGTAATAGGCACTGGGGAATCGGATACAAAAGTATGTTTAACAGGAGAAAATAAAACATGGATATTTCATTTCAAAGTTAGTTTCTAGAAATCAGGGTCTCAATGACCCACTTTTCAAGTATTTCAGCAGTAACAGAGGTATAAATAAAACATCTAATGTGATTGCTCCTGGCACAGAGGAAGTGTCCTCCATCGCAGGTGATTATTGCTTCATTTTCCCTCATGTCTGTTCCCTGTCTTGTCTGTTATCATCCTAAAAATTAGGCCATGGGTTAGTCTCCAAACAACCCGTAATATGCCCATGTATGTATCATCGAGGGCAGACAAACGTATTCCCACTTTACCTGATTTAATTAATTGCAAAGAGAAAATCAGTTGGATAAAAAAATAAAATCTAATCACAATCTGGATGCCGAACAGGCTAGTCCAAGCTACTCATACAATAACAAAGTTGCATGCGTGACAAAACAAGTTCACTTTCACTACTGTAATGATCCTATCTCTATCCTCTAAATGTGTCTTATGACTTTTTAAACACCTCTGTCACAACACCCTAAAGTGCATTGCATTAGTACTCAGTCCATCGTATAGGCTAGCTAACCCCCACAATGGCAATACTTCAGCATTTTCACGGAACTGCGGAATTGCAGAACTTCATTATAGGGTGCAGCACTCCGTAGGTTCCTGGCATTGTAGTCTCAATTAGACTCTTGTAAATGTGTTGCTTGCTTAATCACCCCAAAACTGGCCCCTAGGACTTTCCCTAATGCAACCCTATTAAAAGGGCCATCAAAACAAAAGATCTGCTTCTAATGACAACAATCCCTCACGTCTGTCAGTGGAAAGCCAAACGTGTCTTAAATGAGGAATGATGGATGAGCTCGGACCACTGTGTTAAAGAGCTTTATTACTGTTGATGGATGTTATGGGCCCCAGCGATCGGGGGCCGGGGCCTCAACAAGGGCCCTAACCAGACCTTCACCCCTAGCCAGCTTTTCTAAATATACTTCACTTAAACCCCAGACTTTTTGGGAAATGTGATGTTCATTCATGCAGTTGGTGAAAGGGAGGAAGAGAGGGGAAGAAGAGAGAGAGAGAGAGAAAGAGCTTGTGCAAACATCATCATTAATACAATTAATGCTCATTTCCTGTCGAGCCCTCGGGCGCGTGCTCCCAACTTTGTCTATGTATTGGAGTGACATCTACTTCTGGGAGAGGCTAGGTGTTGGTGGGGAGGCGTTGGTGCACCCCGATTCTCTACCCTTCTCCAGAAGTTTGCATTTGCACACCTCCTGTCATGTGCATGAAAGCATTGGAGTGGTGTAAGTATTGGCAGGAGGGAATTTAGCCTCTGTTGTATATCCTCTTCAGGATGACCCACGTCACAGTGTATTCCCACAGCTATGTGTTACGTCAAGTGAAGTGACCGAAAGGCAACAAAAGCTACTATCAACTATATCCATTAGACCTCAGTAGACTAGACCTTTCTCTCTCTCTCTCTCTCTCTCTCTCTCTCTCTCTCTCTCTCTCTCTCTCTCTCTCTCTCTCTCTCTCTCTCTCTCTCTCTCTCTCTCGCTCTCTTTCTCACTCCATCTCTCTCCCTCCCTCCCTCTCCCCTCGCTCTCCTCCTCCTTTCTCTCCCTACCAGGCACGAAGATACAAAGACATAGAAACCTCAGAACATCTTATTGTGTTAATTATATATGTAAAACACATTCCCAGGAGAACATGCTATATTTAAAGAAGCAGAAGCCAGACAAGGTCCCTCCAACATGTCTACTGCTCTTAGGGATCGCATACTTACAGAATGTGGATCATAATGGAGAGATCCTCTGGGTCTGTAGCAAATGTGCTGCAGAGCCCAGCACATTCAATGACAGGTAGGTAGGCCTAGCACAGTAGAGAAATGCTGTTAATTGCAAATGAATACACACCCCCAATTCATTAGGCATAAATAATTTGGCCACTTGGGTATGTATGTGCTTTCCAAATTACGTATTCTTTTTGTATTTCAAATTACCTATTCTTTGTGATGTTTCTTTTACATGATTAGCAAGCTATGCAACTAGCCATTGGCTTTTTCCAGGTCTGACTCACTTTTGGGGTTTGTTTAGTAAAAAAAAGGAGCTAAAGAAGCTGGAGATTGGTTTAGGAGCTGTTAGCAAATGTGGATGTATATTAAATAGTGTAGCAAAGCTCATTTGTTGCTGCATAGTTTTACTTCAATATGGCATTTTCCATACATTATTAAAACAATTGAATTGACATTAAAAACATATTTTAATGGGGTAGAATGACCAGAACCAGAACTCTGTCCAGAATGTTGTCACAGGTTGTGGACAACCCTAATTAAAATGGCCTTCCTCATTATCATCCATTGCCCTGTGTATTTTGGAAAACACTCTGTCCCTGGCATTGGTACATGCACCCAAATTTAGACATGTGACACTGGTCTTTAGCCCATCAGATGGTCCACACTGACATGAGAGGGGAAAGTGGGGCAGCCGTCACTCCCAGTGGACCATGGACTGCTGCTCCCCTCACACACACGCAGATGGCACAAGCACCATTCCAGGGTTCATCAGTTGCTACTGCAAAAACTTGCCATCTTTAATGGCATAATTTATTCGTAAACAAGGTTGGGGGTGGAGGGTGAGGAGGGGTGGGGGTGAGGGCGGTGAGGGCTAAGGGTGTCAACTGTCAAGTCCAGCCCCCGGTTCGGGCAGAGTTGGACTGACGGAGACTAAGGCATGTCACCAGGAGGAGTGAGGAGTGCTGGCCACGGCCCTGGTGAGAGCATCTGCCCGGGGTTTGAGGGTGAGCCATGGCCTTCTCTGGCTCCAGGATTCCCCCCAACCTAGTCTCCTGAGCTACATGTTCCCCCTATGCCAGAGAGAAGATTTGGGTGAGAAATAAGGAGCACAGGATGCAATTATATTGTGAGAGTTTGAGAAAAGGATATAACTGTCTGGAACTGAAGCTTTCAATTTCAGATATACTATGTTTCGGATTCCTTAGATGCTTTTTCAGATGATAAATCCAAATTAGATTCTTCTTTGTGTTGCACATCAATTTGTCTTTGTCCTGCTTTGACCATCAACAAAGACTTGTCCTTTTCCCTCCATATCTCTGGCATAAGAAGGATGCGGTCTATATACAGGAGAGAGAGAGACAGAGAGAGACACTCCTGGTCTGTAGTGAGAGACTACAGAGATAACAAGCAGTTCGCTGTGGAGGTGCTGCTTTGTTCACAGTGGTCCGACTACACAGACACAGGGCTAGCTAGAATACTCCACTTCCTGCCAACTGATTCATTGGAATGGAATGAGAAGAAGAGAGTGAGAGAGAAGAAAGAGTGAGAAAAGAGAGAGTGGGAGAGAAAGTGAGATGCACCACAATATACTAAATGTGCCATCCGTATTGTGTACAGAGCTAGGGAGATCAATTGAGAGGGCATAGTTTATCCCATTGTGAATAGAGGTGATCAGATGTATCATAACCACAGTGTAGGTAAGGTAATGATCGTTGATAAATAACAAAGTGACAGCCTCTGTGGTGTCTGCATCAGAGTCATCCCTAAACAGGCCGCTGGTGCTTTGGATGCATGGATGTATGCCTCCCCACATTAATCTGTGTACAGTCACAGAGCTGCAGCTCCAGCCGGGGGTAGGGAGGGAGCTGCATTCTCAACACAGAACAGCCCCGGTCCATTTGACCACAGGGGAGGCTGTCAATTGCCCAGATAGTTCTGGTAATTTTGTGAGTGGCGCTCTCCTCTGGAGGAAGTGTTGGGGCTACTGTGGTGCACTTTACATATTCAGAGGCGAATTGAATATGTGATCTCTTTCTGTCTTCTCTTCCATGGCGGATTGTCAGGGCAGGGTCCAGGCTTTGCTGTGGCATTTCTACACGCCTTCAAGTCAGGAAATGGATATACGAGGTATATTTGCAATATAGCAAGAAAACCCCCCGAACATAAACAGGATTAGTGTTATCAGTAGACACACGAGAGGGCAGACACACACACACACACTCACACACACATTTCTGAGACACAAATACACACTTAAATACATGAATATGTAAAGAAATAAGAACTTCTTTTGATGGAGGTCTGGGTTTATAGGGTGAAATAGTTATAGAAACATTATTGTTCTCATCCTATGCTCTGGTCATACAGGTAGGAGATGTTTGACATCTCTCGTTGTCATCTAATGTAATAAACTGTGTGGTAATTGACTCAGATGATCCTCAGTGGTGGAGTGGGAGAGTTGGGTTCATAACTCAAACGCTATGAAGAGGGAAAGTGTGGGGATAAATGTGAGTATTGGCTTGACTGATACAGCGACAAATGTGCAATCATTTTCAAACACACGCTGTTTTTTGTTCGTCGAAATGTCGAGAAAATGAATATATCTGTTAGCACTCGCTATACTGCGTTTCTACTGTATGAAGAATGGAAATGATTTTCTAAAAGTTGTTTTTCGCTGCCGTCTCTGAATATCCGATATCTGGGACTGTTATTGGAAATCCCCCATACAGATGGCTGATAGCGTTAATTTGTAAATGGCACAAGCATCATCTACATGGAGAAGTCAGGATGTGATTTATAGATAGAGAACAGAGACAGAGAGTTAATTGCAGTGCAAAGACTCCAATCAGTCTTTGAGGAGATTTTCTAGGATTCGCTGCAGCAAATAAACTATATTGTTTGTTTAACAAACAAAAAATAAACAAACAAACAAACACGTTCATATTGCTCACATTTATTTGTTTAGCAATGTTTTCAGACCCGGGGATTGCTCTATTGCTCTAAAATTGCAGTCTTTTCAAAGATTCAATAAGTTGACGGAAACATTGTCAGTATGAGTGTATCGCTTTATTTTAGTGCAGGCAGCAGACAAATCTGTCTTTTTGAAAATGAAAATGTATGTGTTAAAAACACTCCAGAGATGTATGTGTTCTCCTCCCCTCAATGCTATTGGTTCATAAACAGAGGTCCCCTACAAATGATATGTGGTGTATCGGAAATAATTATTCTTGATTAGATCAGATTCTCGGATAAACAAAAACATCTCTGCATGGGAGATGTTTCTCACAAGTTCTTAGAAGAAAATATGGCATGTCAAATTACCGCCCATGTCATTTGAACTCTTAAAAAGAGTGTCTGTATGTCTATCTGACATCGTTCTCCCAGCAGTAATTGGCATGGTGGTCTGATCTAACCCTATGAGTGGTATGCCTCCTGATGGAGCCGGGGGGAGAAGCAGCAAGGTGGATACTGCTACGCGCTCCTCTTTAAATGAGCACTGTGGACCCTTGCTCTTTTATAGAAGGTGAAGCATGGCAGGTATAGTTGTATAAAATGTGTATTCACACTGAACACTTGTATTTTAGTAGCAGCATGGCGGGTGCATGGAGCATGGCAGGTATCACTTCATAAAAATAAAAAATAAAAATAAAAACGAAACAGGAAACCTTACTGCTACTATTCCTCCAGTATCGCAGTGTTAAAGTCAACATACACCTTCATGCAAACAGTATGTACATATTTACTTGTTCTTTATTGGCTTGGAGGTCACCCAGGGACTTACTGCTCATGACTAACCCCCAATCTAATTACAAATGGCTTTAACTGCTGGATATTTTCCCTGCTTACCAAATTCCTACAGACGCCTGAATGAGGTGGTTTCCAACAATGAAAAACAGAGAAGTGGTCTAGTATACTAACTTCCATATTGTCTTATAGCTTTGCTACACATGGCTCCAAAGAAGCTGTATGTATGGGAACAGTGGTACTGGCAGCTCCTGGTTAAAACACACACTCTCTCTTTTTCTCTCTCTCTCTCACACACGCACACACGAACACACACACACACACACACGCACACACACACACACACAGAGAAAGGGAAAACATCTTGAGTGCTCCGGTGACAACGTGGATGTCCTCCTCCCACTGGCTGTCGTCCAAATTCAGCTCGTCTTCAGGGAAAACACGAGGAGAAATGGAACAACTGGTTTTAATGAAACAATTACAAGACACTAATTATTATGTTAATGTTTGCCTACTATCATCAGCAACCGTTAACTGCCTTCTGCACCTAGAGGTTTAGCGCTGGGTGTCTTTTCTCTCTCTCCTGCTTCCTTCTCCGGGAAGGGGAGAGAATCGTGTTTGAATAGAATGGCATCTGTAGGAATATGTCCAACTAAATATGAAAAGGGAGGGACACAAAAGACATAGAATGTCAGGTACATTTATTCCCATAATGCCCCAGCAAATAAATTAGCAGCAGGGTAGAGAGTGATTCAAAGCTATTAGTTTTAGATACAAGGGGGGTCTGTGGAGGTGCAAGAGACAGTAGGCTCAGGAGACAGGCCTTGAGGCTAAAACACACACATACAGGCAGGCACGCACGGACACGCACAGAGGCACCACACACACTTACACACGCACACACAACCCAACAACCTGAACATAGGTGATGGAAAACTGTATTTTTCAAATGCATAACTGCATGAGGGAATTTGAAGATGCATGTGCAACTGCAGATCTCCCAAGTTATAAATTCTAAAAGAAGGCATTTTAAAAATGACTTGGACAATACATTCCAGCGTATTCCAAAGTTGTTTGATAGAGAACAGTGAAGCTATTTATGAGCAGTGAAATGTCAAAACAATTCAACACATCTTGATGTAATTAAATTCTGGAATGTCATAGGACTGAGATCATACATTTTGTACTCAATAATGTGGTGTATCATTGTTCCTACACAGGTTTGTATTGAACAAAAGTTACCCCTAAACCTTTACGTTTCTAGTTGGGACAAAAACATTGACAAACAGAAAAATCCTTCAAATTTATAAAAATGCATCTTATTTTGTATATTTTTTGTTGTAGTTGCTTGCTATCTATCCTTTCTGTTGGGCAAGCCCTGACTTTCAACACATTCTGGGACGCCCCCAACCCCATGTCACCCCTCCCACAACGAAAAAGCAGTCAGTTTGATTGAAACCAGTTTAGCAACAAGCCTTAATTTCATTACATGCTATTAATGCAGACTGACTTCATCCTAAAGGATAGAAGGCCGGCTTTGAACTCCCAGCGGCCAGACAATGACATGACCCCGCCAGGGGCCTTGATGTCCCCCATAACTGTCCCCACAGAAAGAAAAGAGGGGTTTTCATAATACTGAAGTCCTGTCAAATATTTTGATATGTCCCACACACCATGGGTGCCGCTCCTCCTGTGCCTCTCCCTGCTTGTCCTGCCTGTCCCTTTCGAAGTGAACAATTGACTTTTTCTTTCTTGAAACCTTTCATGGGAAGCCATGGCCTAGCGATGCAGTCCGTACAGCTGGGTTAATTCCCATGCTTCACCCTGGCTGGCGGGTTCATTGATGGGAAGCCATTTCAGTTGTGTTGTGTGTCTGCACAGGTTTCTATTCAACTGGTTAACTTGGCACACTGAGCAAAGTCATATTTTTCTGCATTTAGCAAGACTGCAGTTTTGAGGGCCAACTTTATGAATGCTTTGACTTTTTTTTACTTTATGGGTTCTATTTTCGGCTGGCGTTAAGGCGGTGCTAGTGTCAAATGCACGTTAGTTTGCAATTTTGTCATGTAGAAACTGGCGCACTGGCATTTTCCAGCCCTAACGCTCACTTGCGCTCAGATGGACGGGGTTGAAATATTTGAGGTGTGTCCTTAAAAACATGATCCAAAGTGCACATTTCAGGCAGTGCTGATTGGGATATGTAAGACCAACCAAAAGCTGGTTTTAACGGTAACGCAGTTGGTTATGGCATTAATTTTGACAGCGGAAACGCAGCCTATCCAGCCGTGACGCACACTGCCCATATGCGCATTGGAAGAAGAGTAGCCTAATGTGTGTTTGGTGCCTGTATACTTTGTATTTAGAAACATAAAAAACTACAGTTTTTTCCCATTTCGTTTCATTTGATTAAAAACCTCCCCGCCTCTCTTTTTGTCTGCCCAATGCAGTCGTGAAGTAGTCAAGACTGTCGATAAAGGGTTTGGCTACTGAGACCGCTTGGAAAGAAATCTTAATCACCAAAGCTTTATTAAAATATTAAGTTTGAGAGGAGTAAAACAGTTAGCTGACAATCCCTTTTTATCAATGTATTGTAGGCAGGCCCACATTTTAGCCATGCAGGTCTCGTTTTGGACTTGCGTAAAAACCCCTCCTTGATGTAGGCTACGTGTCCATGCCCATCATGAGAGGTTTAACATAATTTAGAAGTTATCTGTAACCTGTAAAATTGGCTTGTGTTAAAAACCCTAGCCCTCCTTTAGACCTACTACAACGAAGGCTGGTTCAACAGCAATGTGTGTAGGTTTTATGATATCATTACATTTTACATTTATTTATTGTTGTTGTTGTTGTTTTTTAAACGTATTGCTTGTTTTCGTTTAATTTTATTACAACCAAACTTATTAGAATGATTCACCATCCTGGTTTTATGGTGACAACGTCTGTGGCGCGCTTGCAATGCAACTTCTCGAGATGTGTGAATGTGATTTAATCTGTAAAATGGTTCCAATTACAGTGGCTTGCGAAAGTTTTCATCCCCCTTCGCATTTTTCCTATTTTGTTGCCTTACAACCTGGAATTAAAATGGATTTTGGGGGGGTTTGTATCATTTGATTTACACAACATGCCTACCACTTTGAAGATACAAAATATTTTTTGTTGTAAAACAAACAAGAAATAAGACAAAAAAACTGAAAAATTGAGCGTGGATAACTATTCACCCCTAGCCACTGGGATTTTTTCCCATTCTTCAAGGCAAAACTGCTCCAGCTCCTTCAAGTTGGATGGGTTCCGCTGGTGTACAGCAATCTTTAAGTCATACCATAGATTCTCAATTGGATTGAGGTCTGGGCTTTGACTAGGCCATTCCAAGACATTTAAATGTTTCCCCTTAAACCACTCGAGTGTTGTTTTAGCAGTATGCTTAGGGTCATTGTCCTGCTGGAAGGTAAACCTCAGTCCCAGTCTCAAATCTCTGGAAGACTGAAACAGGTTTCCCTCAAGAATTTCCCTGCATTTTTTCAATTCTGACCAGTTTCCCAGTCCTGCCGATGAAAAACATCCCCACAGCATGATGCTGCCACCACCATGCTTCACTGTGGGGATGGTGTTCTCGGGGTGATGAGAGGTGTTGGGTTTGCACAAGACATAGCGTTTTCCTTGATGGCCAAAAAGCTCAATTTTAGTCTCATCTGACCAGAGTACCTTCTTCCATATGTTTGGGGAGTCTCCCACATGCCTTTTGGCGAACACCAAACGTGTTTGCTTATTTTTTTCTTTAAGCAATGGCTTTTTTCTGGCCACTCTTCCATAAAGCCCAGCTCTGTGGAGTGTACGGCTTAAAGTGGTCCTATGGACAGATACTCCAATCTCCGCTGTGGAGCTTTGCAGCTCCTTCAGGGTTATCTTTGGTCTCTTTGTTGCCTCTCTGATTAATGCCCTCCTTGCCTGGTCCATGAGTTTTGGTGGGCGGCCCTCTCTTGGCAGGTTTGTTGTGGTGCCATATTCTTTCAATTTTTTAATAATGGATTTAATGGTGCTCTGTGGGATGTTCAAAGTTTCTGATATTTTTTTATAACCCAACTCTGATCTGTACTTCTCCACAACTTTGTCCCTGAACTGTTTGGAGAGCTCCTTGGTCTTCATGGTGCCGCTTGCTTGGTGGTGCCCCTTGCTTAGTCGTGTTGCAGACTCTGGGGCCTTTCAGAACAGGTGTACATATACTGAGATCATGTGACAGATCATGTGACACATAGATTGCACCAGGTGGACTTTATTTAACTTATTATGTTACTTCTGAAGGTAATTGGTTGCACCAGATCTTTATTTAGGGGCTTCATAGCAAAGGGGGTGAATACATACAATATGCACGCACCAAGTTATTTTTTTGATTTCACTTCACCAATTTGGACTATTTTGTGTATGTCTATTACATGAAATCCAAATAAAAATCCATTTAAATTACAGGTTGTAATTCAACAAAATAGGAAAAACGCCAAGGGGGATGAATACTTTCGCAAGGCACTGTATGTTCATTAAACATAGCCTATTTAGGAGCAGTATAACAGTGAGTGGACATTCTCCCTTTCTAGTTATATTGGATCTTTGTCCAGCTATTGTGAAAAGTTTGGATGGGTGTAAACGCCTCCATAGTCTGTATTGTTGTAATATTATATACCCATGGGAAGAAATAATGGTACCTGTAAGTATCATTCAATAAATAATTTAATGAATTTAATCTTGCTTATTGACAATGTTTGGCATGTCCATGCTCAGCCATAATGCAATTTACAGGAAGCCTAGCCCCTGTATCAGCTACTGAAGCCATGCAATTACTTAGAACAATGTGGACTGGAAATGGGTTCAAGTTAACGTATTTAGCAAAGATAGGTCGACATTTTGTTATTTTGTTTCTGTAAGCCATTTAACAAACTATAACAGACTAACATTGGAATTGGAGTTGATTCCAAAGCAATACAAAAACACAGCAAATACACAACTTGAAGCAACCACATATTTCGCCATGGAGCAAGTTCTGATTGGCCAGTGAGGGGCCAAACCTCGACACACCCACAACTTCTTTACTCATCAAAACACAGCCCTTTCACGCCAACGTCAGCAAGTTCACCGATAATTATGATATTGAAAATAGCTAAAATATTTTTGACACACCCCTGAACCTATAGCACTACTGCCTGCGCTTAGATTTATCATTGCGTTAGGTTTGTTAAAATAGAGCCCTTAGAATTTCCCATATTTTGTTCATCAGTTTCTATAACATGAGACATTTAAAATCAAATTATTCACATCTGCATGTTATGATAGTACCAATATAAACCAGAGGCAACTTGCTGATATGAGGAACACAATTTTGCTCTCTCTTTCTCTAATTAAGAACAGAAACATACTCTCGCTCTAATCAAATATACAGTACCATGAAGGTAACTTTCTTAGTTTCAAAGTTCATAGTTGGAAGCCAAGGATATGAATATTTATAGAAAATTACCCTGGCTGATGGCAGGCCTTTCTCCAGCATGGTATTAGCCATGTAAAAGAGATGAAAGGGAGGGGATCCGTCTCACTTCCATGGCCTTGCTCTGGGACACAATGGGCAACCAGCCGTTCAATTAGTTTGCCATCTTAGACTGACTACTTGACAGGTCCAACTAATTGTTAATCCTGCCATAACTGTTGCTTCCAGTAATTAATCATATAACAAAAGCCGGCCTCTACTTGGGCAACCCTACTGCTGTGGAATGTATGTCACAGTCAAGCCGCCCATGATCCACCACTCGAAATTTGGTGGGGCGACCTTATATTGATGAACGTTTCCAATAAATAATCTATATGGACACGTATTTAATCTTCATTTGGGGACACCTTAGTAGTGAGGAAAAGGTCCAAACCTCTTGCATGTGTGTTTTTATTACACTAAACTAAACAGCGTATCCTAGGGATCTCGTGAGCCATGGCTCATGCTAATGTGCTGTGTTCGCTGAGGCTCTGAAGAACAGGTCTGGAGGTCAAGTATCATTCATCATTAGATGGAGTGTCATTTTCTCCACTTCATATGGCCGCAGCTGCCTAAAGACGAGAGGGGGAGAGGAAAAAGGTATTCTTTGAAAGAACAGAAGAAGGGGAGAACACAATCCAGGCTCTTAAAAGAGAATGAGCGAGAAGGAGAATAAGAAGAACACAAGGTGCCACTGTGTCACAATCCCAGAATTCCCCTAATGCGTGAACAAAAAGTTGGTGATGTCATTTTTCCCCCTGACCCCTGAAAGTCACAAGACATGCAACATTCGTGGGACTGGAAGCCATGATAACAATGAACCACCGTGTCTCAGCCAACTGAATCACTTAGCCGTGACCCCATAAGTGATTTTTTTTGGTGTGTCCAAATCATGATTAATATCTGTTTTCTATCTCCTTGTCGAGGAGTTGCTGTAGCTAGCTAACAAGAGGATCTCTTGTTAACATGAAAAGAACCCTAAGGCGTTCCAGAGCTTCCAATCCCTCATAAAAGGCCAGACGATGTAATTTTGAAAAATCGACACAGATACCGTTTTTTTTCTTAAGGACTTTGAGATTAGATTGCCTTCTCATGGCTCAAGGATTTGTGTTATTTCTCATAGAAATTCTATTAAGAATTGTTTTTGCATGGATTTAGTGAGTTTTATTTTTCTTTTGCCAAAGTTCCACTTAGTAACATGAATGTGTTATCTGTTTGCAGTTGTGTGATATAAGACCAACAGAGAATGTAGTAGGATTTAATAAACAGCGAATAGCGATACATTTCTGTAACATTTGACTAGAAGCAGCTTGTTTTATAAACATACCATTTTCTTCCTCTTCAATATCAATAAATGTTGAATAGTCTCTCACTATATATTTACAATAACATAAGAAAAATGCACAGTATAAAAATACAATACTACAAATACATGTTTAAAGAACACCATATTTGTTTTGTATGTGTTTGGCAGTTGGCCTGTCGGTTGTACAGTCATTTAGAAACAGTTTTATGACAAATCTAAGCAACAGACTTATTAATAGCACAATACGGAATCCGAAACAGTTGGTAGAATGGAGTATGCTATTCTGGGGGGTGGGGAGGAAGGTGGGGGTGAAGGCAGCATACCCAACTGTAGAAAAAGCTGTGCCTAACTGGCACGGTTACAGCTTGGGTTAAGAAATGTTGATGTGAGGGACCAAAACAAAGAGCTTCAAAAACTGACCATCCCATCGCCAACCTCCACACTGAGTGGGACCAAAGCTAATATCACACACAACACAAAACCCACAGACACTAGAGCCAGAACAGTGGGGCTCCTTCCCTAATTTGACTTGCTCTGCAGGTGGGCACCAGCTGCAGGCGAACAGGTTACCGGGCCTGTCTTTGTGGTGACAAACACGCTAAGGAGAGTTGCCTCCCAGGAACAATGACAACAATGGCCGCCACACCACGGCAATACTCAGGTCTGAAAAATAAGGAGTTCATTTTTTGGCAGCCCCTCAAGGTAACTCTGCACACACCAACGTTGTGAAGAGTTAGACAGTAGACTTTTTGTTGTCTCAACGTCTAGTCATTGAGATGGGGAATTTGGAAGGGGGGTAGCTATCAAAAATCCCCCCGTCCGTTCACATGACTCAAAGAAAGCCCTGTGTGTCTGTCATGTCAGTCCGAGGCCAATTCCTTTCTGTCTGTCTATTCATTTCATTCCCACAGGCACAACCGGAGGCATAGCTAAGTATAGCTGCTTGTTTGCCTATCATAAGCAAGCAGTAAATAACTAATTCAGGGATGGAGATACCACTGCTGCTTTATGTATAGAACAATATTGTAGCTATAGAGGCTGTGGGGTTAGTACTGGGCCTATGAAGCATCTGAAGCAGGCGAATGTCCCCACTTCTCTACAACAACATGATAGTGAGCATCTTCATAAACTTTTAACTTAAACTCCATACAGTACAATACTGCCTCGTTCTATTGTACATAAAGTTATACTGGATAGAATGGACATTTTATTGAGATTTAGGGTTATGGTCAGTGTCAACACAACGAAACGCATTCAGCTTGAAAAATAAACATAACAGCACTGTCCAAAGAAATACCTCTGTGGTGAAAATGTCAAGCAATTATGTTATTATGATTCTTTCTAGGTCCTGTAGAACGATCTTAAACCTTAATACCTTACTATAACACAGTTTATGGCATTCAGTTCAAGGCTCAGTAGTCACCCGTTTCATTTTGTCATATTCTAGATTACTGGTGGCTAAACCTTAAAAAGCAAACACACAGTAACAGACAGACAGACAGACAGACAGGGTAGTCATTTCCAAGCTCAACAGAAAGCAAGGCAATTATTATTCGAGCAGAGATCTCCACATGGTAACACAGACTCCTCTCCTCAGGCACATTTCACAGAATAAAAGACACCTAAGTACTCACAGTGAAGGAGCTCCCTTTAAACCAAACATACGTAATTGTTTAATATAAAATGATAGAGCTCGTTTTATCAGATGGTTATGGCAATCTGATCACATTTTTCTCTCCTTAATGTGCCATTACAGCAACCTTGATTACAGCTTTGAAAAATGGTGACTTGCTTAACAATGACGGAGATATGCGAGGCTGTGAACAATTGAATTGGCACCATTGTTATTTATATTATACCAGTTAAGTGGCTCTGATCAACCATGATGGGTGGTTGATACAAACATATAAGCACACTATACATGTTCAAGGATCACCATGGGGACTTTACAGTCTCTGCTTCTGTGTACTGTGGAGACGTATTGCATTTCTGGCTTGCTGCACTTGAATTTGATGTACTGTTGGTCAACGTTTGGGCATTTCTCAGGGCATTTTGTTCACTATGGGATGTGAAGGCCTCAATAGTGTCCTGTTTGGAAGTGCAATATCCACTCTGGTTCCTTCCTACTATCCTCCACCTGTCTGTCTTTTTCCTCTTTGTCCCAAATATGTCCCCCACTGCAACATTGCCCATGTAAGACATTCATCACACCACAAAAACTTCCAAAAATGTTTTAAAAGCATGTCAATGAAAACTCAAAACCACAACAGAAATTTTCACTTCTTTGTCTCCCAGAAGTCTGTTGTCATGGTCTTCACTCTTCAGTTGGCCAGGAGAATGCCTTGTTGGAAACCTAGTGTCTCCTCAGGACCCTGGTGACATAACCCCTTGGCCACAACTCGTGAAAAAACCCCAGCTATCATAAAACAGACGGGACGTACCGTAATTAGCTGCTGGAAGGCTGTAGTGTAAATCTGGGCAATTTCAGAATGATGTACTTACATTGTTGCTCTGTTGACAAATTATTATATACACGCTGATGTTCTTCATGAAGAAATGTCCCTATTGTACCTAATTTGTCAACGACTGTCAGGAAGCATAGAGAATTATGGAAACTAGATATTTGTTCATGAAGAAGGTTCCAGTTTTGATTCAGTAGGATTGCGAGCAGCATATATATTTCTAAAAATAAAATGGGTGCACGTTTAGCTCACGTGATGTGTTGCTGGTGCATGTTGGGTATTTTATTCTCTGCTTATGAAATGTTATGACTGAGCTGAATGAGTTGTGAATAATACAGAACCCTGTTATAGCACAAGCCGGGAGAAATACTGTACGTGGTTACAAACCAGATTAAACAAATCTGTATATTCTACAGCCTCTCCAGAGCCATCTTACCACCCACATACTGTTGTATCAGCTACATTGACAAGATTACCAAGATATTATGAAATAAAAGTTACACTTTGACATTAAAAGTTGCCACAATTTCCCCACAAATGTTCCATCAGTCAGCCCAGATCCTCTATGCTGTAGCCTACATGTTTGTTGTTCACATCCCCTGTCAGAGTGGATAAAGGCTTCTGCTTACCTGTGGCTGCCTAGAGACAGTTGACACTAACAGATTTATCCACCCTGATGTTTTGATGTCACCACAGACACCTCCGGGCACTGTGCTGTTATAACAAACTAAACCCCAATCAAATCTTTGAAGTAGTCATCTATGCATAAGCCTGTCTACCTTAATGCTAAATAATTAGCAGCATGCAAGGCTCACTGGGATCCGTACCTCAGGGCTAAACTTGCTTTTCCTTCTTTGATCATTACATTAATTAAATCTGGCTCCCTTGACAGGTTGAGGCTAAAAACAGGTAGGTGTCATATCATAGCCACCTCAATGAGGATAAAACACCTGGTGTTGTATATGTGGCTCGGCCTGTCATCGATGAGCCCCTGAGAGTCAGGAATGGCAGATAGCCGCAGCGCTAATTCGAACCGATTTCCCAAATGGAAAAAAAATAACAAAACTGTAAGACACCCTGGTTTTGTAGACTACAGTCTAGCATTGGAGACTTAGCCTGAAGAGAGAAAAGTCATGTTGTCAGACCTCCGTGCCACTCAAGTCATAACTACTGCCCAAGGGACAAATTAGAAGTCGGTTTCAGGAGATGTGTCAAAAGTGTTCTCGGTCCACATCACATGCAGAGAATCTTACTACCGGAGAGAAGAAGAGGCTGAAGAACCAAAGTCATACATGCAGGAGGAGTCAAACAGGCAAGCTACTGTATGCTTACCTTTTTTTCAAGGTCTTCCTAATGGCCTAGTCGTTTATTGTAATAGTTTAGTTGGCGACATGTTCAACGTGTATGGGGTGTTATATTTGCCAGCGTTATTAATTGTTAATAACTAAAAATCACAAATGAAAACAGCTTATGTGATGCGGAAATATATATTTTTAAGTCGCTTTGATCTGGATCATTAACTGTTTTGGAATCAAAAGTGGAAATAAGGCCTAGTTTGGTGGTTGGACTTGGATTCCATCTGGATCTATTACTATGTGACGGAAGTTGAAGATTATAGTGTTCACGTGCCCATTGGATTTTAGTTCCAAGAACATGGGACGTTGTAGCCAAACCAGACTAAACCAATAAGAGTTGGCGGAATTGGCCATCCTTTCATTGACCACATGGTCCCTTTTCGATTGGAAGCATTTTATTATCATGGAAATCAACTCTGTGTGTGTAATTTCACAAAACTAAACACACACATTCATACACACACACACACACACACACAAACACACACATTCCCTCTGAACGCAAAGAGAAGTTCTCACAACATCTCAGAACAATTAAATATTATGGAGCAATGATTTACACTCTAAATGCCTTCTAAGGAAGACAAAATCAGTTCATGTGGACAACATTTTAGAGTCAGAGACTGAAATTTAATTTATGGATCTGTGTGTTTGTTTTTGGTTGGAGACATCCATTACTGGTCAACAGAGAGCTCTAGGTTCCATGCCAAAGAAATGTGTATACATTTAGATCCCTTAACAATTAAAAAAGATAAACAGTAATGTACTATTTTGACCCTGTATAACTGCTTTGGTTTCACAGCAGGCATTGCGGCCTACATATTTATAAAAGGCCTATGGCACTGTTGGTTAAACGCCTGACAAAAACCTTTAATTCATGATCATATGCAAAGTTTTCCAATATGGTCTTTGTTAGTAGATTATCTCCAGAGAGTTGAGATGATAAAACGATATCCCATCAGCCACCATACCGGGCGTACTCCAAGCATGTCACATAAGGGGACGCGTTCAAAGCAAACTGACAGAAGTGCTTTATCGCTTTCCAAGCTTCCAACATCAAATGATAACCCAATACATTCTGGAATTTAATGAAGATGTTTGAATGCAGGGAGGAAGCACAACACTAAAGTCTGGTCGGTCCACCACGGACGGAGGGATTTCAAAACTGTGATTTCTTGGCCAATGCTTTGAGAAAAGCAGTATTTGGGTTACAATAGGAGAAATGCATCTCTCATCACAACATCAATGAAGAAAGAGAACCCCCACTCCAGCCTTATAACAAAACACTTGCGAACGCTTTCTAAAATCACAAGAAATTAATTTCCTTTCTGGGAGAAAAAGGAATTCCACATGATAGGCCTCAGTTGCTTCCTGTCATCTGGGCACCATGAGGGCTCTGGTCTCTGGTCTATTTATAGAAAAGTATTCTTCCTTCTTCTTCCTTTTTTATTACTCCAAAAGCCATTTGATAACAATCCAACAATGTTCAGGTGATTTTGATTAAGTAAATTACAGGAAGTCTCCGAAAAGAGTGCAGGTTGAAAAGAAAGAGTGAGTGAGGGGGGAGAGGGAGGGAGAGAGACAGAGGCAGAGAGGCAGAAAGAGAGATGCAGACTCTTTTTGAAGAAAATAGAGGGGAAGTATTCCCAATTAAATATTCAGTTTGATTACTTATATACTCAGTAGCTGATTCTGACCTACTTCAATGTAATTAGATGTATTCTCATCTTTCACCAGTTTAATAAACAAGTATATTTTCCTCCTCCATGGAACGTCTTTGCAACGAGACTAGAGGTTAAAACTGAAGATACAGATCACATCAGCTCTGTTGTTGCTTGTTCAATAATAACACATACTTCAAAGGGACAACATTGGAGTGCTGAGGGTTCTTACATCATACTGTCTTTGGCCTGGTTTATTTAGGTTGTGAAATCACTCCATATGCTTATTGCATATCAGAGGAAGTCAGAGGAAAATAAGGACATATGTAGGTACAGCTGCTTGGATGAGAACTGGGGTTCATGAGGGCTACAGTGTTCAGTGCTTGAGTTGCTCAAGTCAGTAAATATGGAATGTGTGGGACACACACACACTCATGCATGCAGGCACTAACACACACAAACACACATGCCATACTTGGGGAAAGATTTTGAGGTAAGGTACTGCATGCAAGCAGAGTTTTCTTTTCAGTTCAAAGTCCTTTAACATTTTAGCCTAAGATAGCTAATTGTGCAACACAAACAGCACACATTAAAACCACAATGAAATGTATTGCACAAACATATAATTCATACTCTTTTAATGGGTTGTAAACAGCTTGGAATGGACACCAAATGGGACAGGAATCAAAGTGAATATTTTGTCATAAAAAGTGTGTGTGTATGTGTGTGTGTGTGTATGTGTATGTGTGTGTGTGTGTGTGTGTGCGCATGTGCCCGTGCGTGTGTACGTTTGTGTGTGTGCACGTGTGTTTGCATTTGTGTGTGTGTGTGTGTGTGTGCATGTCCCTCTGCTTGTCCCTGGCGAACAATGTGGAAATAACCCTGGGAAAGTGCTGATCACACATGTTGAGGGACACGTTGTTTCAAAGCCAACAACCTCAACTTCTCTCTTTATATAAACAGACTTCTGAACCTGAATCTGTATTATGTCAAACAAAAAAATGTCAACTGTGAAAACGGGAAGAAAAACATCTGGTGAACGATTAAAGTGAGAAAGATAAGGCTTCATTAAGAGTGGACGGACTCCAGAAGAGTAACCGCTCCTTTCCAAAACCATAGAGTAGGGGAGTAGGCCCTGTAAAAAAACATAGAAAGAAATCCAGGATTGGTCATTGATTAACAATTTTATTCAGTTAACCATCAATGGGTGAAAAAACAGAGAGAATATCAATGTCATAGATTAGTATTGGTCATTGGTTAAATTCATTCAAGCACAAAAATAATTTGGGTCCAGCAGAGATGAGCAAGGTTTGAATGATGGTAAAACCTCATCTCTGACAAGGTCATCACTGACCCCACAATGTAACTTCTGTTCAGTGTTTTGTATATATTTTGGTCAGCTGCTCCATTCTGGCTACAAGCCCCAAAGCCACAACTCTGTTCCTCGTCTGGCCTTTCATTACTTCTGAAGTGTTTTTTTTTTAAACAAATGGTAAATCAAAGGAAAAGACAGATGTATTTGCCACCTGAGGACTAGTTCAATGGCCATGATACTTGAAATTTGAGTGTCTGACGCATGCCTTTAAAAAAATATTATTACAAATACCAAGTCAAATTGTTTATCTCCTAACAATAACATTTATTGATACATCTTTTGTTTCTCATAGCACTTTCCCACAAACCTGAATTCAAAACTATACACTGAGTGTACAAAACATTATGAACACCTGCTCTTTCCATGACATAGACTGACCAGGTGAATCCAGGTGAAAGCTATAATCCCTTATTGATGTCACTTCTTAAGTCCACTTCAATCAGTCTAGATGAAGGGGAGGAGACAGGTTAAAGAATGATTTTTAAGCCTTGAGACAATTGAGACATGGATTGTGTATATGTGAATGGGCAAGACAAAATATTTAAGTGTCTTTGAATGGGGTATGGTAGTAGGTGCCAGGTGCACCGGTTTGTGTGAAGAACTGCAACGCTGTTGGGTTTTTCACGCTTAACAGTTTCTCATGTGTATCAAGAATGGTCCACCACCAAAAGAACATCCATCCAACTTGACACAACTGTGGGAAGCATTGGAGTCAACATGGACCAGCATCCCTGTGGAACGCTTTCAACATCTTGGACAGTCCATGCCCCGACGAATTGAGGCTGTTCTGTTCAACTCAATATTAGGAAGGTGTTCTTCATTTTTGGTACACTCAGTGTATATCACTGCATTATTGGGTTTCGCCAGACTTCACCTAGCTAGTACATAACGTTTTGAGAACCATGTGTTTCTTAGAGCTTGGTGAGAGCGTGGTTGTCCCATGGTTATTTTTTATACAGTCTTGGTGCAGGACAGCTGCTTGGCTTTGGAACATTCTCAGTACATTTAAGGAACTTTACCCAAAAATATAATTTTCATTACTTTAACAGAATGTTTCCTTCAAATTCTAACATGGTTACATTTGATTTCAATTTTGGTAATGTTCTAGGAACATTCTCCAACTGGTTTGACATGGCAAATGTTCTCAAATAGTTTAGAGAACATTAAGAAACAATGTTCTTCTGTGGGAATTTCAGTACTTTCACAGAACATTCCACACAAGTTCCCATGTGGTTCTGTTTAATATAATATTTTTACTATATTCTGGGAATGTTCTCAAAAATTGTGTAACTTAAGCGATGTTCTTAGAACGTTCAGAGTTTTCTTTTATGTCAATTCTTGGCAATATTATGGATATTTACATTTACATTTACGTCATTTAGCAGACGCTCTATATGTTCTAAAAAATGAAATTGTACACATTAACAACAATAAGCTCTAAAGAACCTCCCTGCAACCTAAAAATAAATGTTCCCAGAACAGGCTAAATAATAAATAAAAAAAGTTTAATTTCACCGGTCAGGAAACTTCTGTCTTCGTTCCCACAACCAATGTGAAACCAAAAACAAACGTTCCCACAACTTCTAAGGAATTAAATGTGCTAGCTGGGCAGTCATTTCAGTCACAAGCAAATTCTCTCCCTCAGTCCATGGGGACAGTCAATTATTATATCTGGGGGCATCAGTAGTTACTCTGCATCGGTTACAGTGGCAGAACTAACAACCTAAGCCCAAACATTGAGTTTGCATGGGGCTAGTAATGCATACATCAAACAGAGACAGTTAGTCAATATTGGAGTATGGAGAATCAACATGTTTTTTAAAGGAGCAGCTTATACTTTAATATGACTGCCAGTGCTGCTCCCGTGCCTGCCACATTTCCTGGGGCAGAGATTGCCATTTCTTATTTGTTACATTAGAAGAGAAAGAGGCATACAAATAAAATAAATTACTGTAAGCTAGGTACCTTTGCATACAAAACAAGTTCTGCAATTTTCAAAGGAATTTGGTGAGGAGGAAATCAAAGAAATATTCAGAATAAATAGACACCACCTCCTTGAGTGATAAGGAAACACTGGGGACACATTTATCAATAATTAGCATTTTGAAATACAACCGTGTAGTTATCGTATGTGCCCAGATGACTGCTTAGAAAAGTACAGTAATGTAAATGTTATGGTGCAATCGTCAATATCCATACCACTCAGTGTCAGTTTGGTCAGTGGTGTAGTCTCTTCCTAACTTTAAAAAAAGGTCAGGTTGATAATGTATTTGGTATGCTGGAGTGAATTCAATACCATGAGAGCTCTTTGATAGAAGAGTAGCTGAAATCACAGAAACGTACACCTCAACACATTATATTCTAGATAAATGCGACTCTCTGTCCTAGTTCATAGCTAACCAGTAAGCATGTAACACACGTTGTTTTGTGTTGTATTTGTTTTCACCTGGTGTACCTCTCGTTTGCAGGCAACATCCTGCCATCAAGGAAATATCCTCTGTGATATCATGCCAAATTGTATTTTACAGCTGGCATTGATTATAGATGTGCAACATGATGGATATGGTCATAATATTAATGTAAGACTGACAGCTAGATGACATGAATCATAGCCGACTTTATTTTAAAGCTGGCGTTTCATTGGCTCGCCACTAAAAGCTATATATAAATGTCATTCGATGGTGGCCATAAACTATCATGAAGCAGATTTGATGGTATATTTTGACGGTTATCTAGCGTAGTTATTTACTAATGTGTCTTGTCACTGTCAGCAGCACTATGGACATCCACATTAGCCCACGTTTGTGCTTACTTGTACAAAAGCAAAACTGGAAGAAAAACCCATGTGCCCACTTGATTTGCAGACGTGTCAGCTGTAATTGAAAATATATAAAGTATTATAATCAAATATGTTTTATTAGGCCTGCCAGGATGAACTCACCTTGACAGTGAAAGCATTATAAAAAACATGACTGGGTTCTTACTAGATGGCATTCATGCCTAAGGGTTGGCATGCCTTAGTTAGTGAAACGGTTGCAAGGTGAGAGAAACCCTATGATCAGCTACATTTACATTCAAGGCAACAAGTAACCAGTATTGACTCATACCAGTACCTTGCTGGTGTCATGTGTAGCGGTGATTCATTCACGGTTAGCGCTGCAGGGCTGACATGGTCTAACCTGTGCAGAGGTCACAACAAACCAGCAGGGTGGAAACTTAGAATAAACATGCAGGAGTACAAAAGAGCAAATCTGACTCAGAAAAGTGTGTGTAAATCAAGGATATTTGGCTACAGTACATGAAGGCTATTTACAGTCAGAATACATGACTATAATATCCCAACACCTGTATTATGCATTTTCATATTTTAACCCAAAACTAAATGTATTGATTATGTTTACTGCACATGAGTGTTTACCAAATTAACTAATGAATGATGTAATGACATTGATGGCAATTACTAAAAGACGAGCTTGGTTTTAGCTTGTCAATACTTAGCTTGACTTGACATGTTACCATTTAAAAACATCTTGCAAACAAGTAACAGATCAAGCAAGTAACTCGTTTCTGCCTGAGGATACTAGATTTATATTTGATATAAACATCCTAAAATCAATATTTTAAAACCCACTTGAACTTTGAACCAGGCTCTAGATTTATCAGACATTAAATATCCATTCATAATAAACAACATAAACAGACTGAAAAATATTTAGTACACTTCTTTAGAAATATGAGGTTATATTGAATTTAGATGGTGAGATATCGAATCAGCTTTCTACTGTTGGTAAATAGAGTAAAGTACCAAAAGGAGGAAGATCATCAACTAATTTCCCATCCTAATATGAACACCGTAAACGAGTGACTGTCCTAATATGGACACCATACCAGTGGAGCAAAGTCACTGAGAAGGTGTTGCTGCCCAGGTAGAGCCACTCACTCTCTCCTGACCACATTTCCTTAGCTTCTATAAAAATAAGAATTCTCCCTCATTTTAGTCTTGTGAATAAATTACTGCCTCTCCACTTTTCTCCCTAGCCGAGAAGAGTGGACCATGGGGACCCCATGGTCCAGATCCAGGAAGTATCAAACCGTTGAAGCCACCAATCATAGGATGAGGTGTGAGAGGATGCCAGGGCCTGTCCTTCTGCTGTGTCTAAATGTCCAGTTTTTAAATGCCTGGAAAAGCCCTTTTGAAGAGATAAAAACCACATAAAAGAATGCTTCTCTCCTGACCATCTGTCTGTTTTTGATGTTGTTGAGATCAGTTCAAGAACTGGTTATTATGGCGTAATCACAGAACAACGTAACTCCTGTAATGTCATATTTAACATTTACATACTACCATATGTTTTTAAGACAATTTTTCAAAGCTTATAGATATAGTGCAAGATGGAATTGTATCGTTTCATTCTTCTATGAGTAACTGTTCTGGCATATAGTTGCATGAGCATGTTCTCATCTAATATAAGATAAGAAAATGGGCCTAGTTTGTAGTGAAACACACACACTCGCACGGTCACACACACACACACACACACACACAAACAAAGTGTTGGTGTAATCAATTCTAAAGCACATGACTTGAATACGTACATCGCAAAATGATATTAAGTAATATCAATTATGACAGTGTGTTAGTATGTAATCTGTTAATATAAATTAGTCCCTCCCCTATCATTAGCATTTTTGTGGTAGCTATTTCATAGCTGTAAGCGGTGCAGAGGCCCTTGTCTACATATCCCACATCTCTCACTGCTGTCCTGTAGCTTAGTAACTGCACTTGCCTTATTTGAAAGACTGCTGCTGCTCCCTACAGTTTAAAAATGTGTCTCCTTTACACTTTCTCTCCTCCCATTTCCCTCTCTCCCAATCTCCTACATTCTTCTTACAGATGTAGGATCTTAATTTGAGCCAGTTTGCTACAGCAGGAAAATATTCCTGCAGCAACAGGAAATGTGGATTATTATGTGGATTATAATAAATGAATATTGTTGTAGGGGTTGATACATTTTTCGTAAGGGAAAATCAAGTCTGAAATTTCAAAGTGGAAATTACAAACTTCAGAAGCCTTTCTAAGCCTAAAAACACTACAGGTTTTAAATATAACCTGCAATATGGTGATCAAATTAAGATCCAACATCTGTACTTTCTCTCTCTCTCTCTCTCTCTCTCTCTCTCTCTCTCTCTCTCTCTCTCTCTCTCTCTCTCTCTCTCTCTCTCTCTCACTCTTTCTCTTTCACTCTCTCCCGCTCTCTCTACATCTCTCCCTCCCTCCCTCGCTCTCTTCTTCCCTCTCTCCCTCTCTCTCCCTCTGTGGATTCAGCCAAAGAAAGCCAGTCACTCTGCTCCAATCAGTGACAGCTTGAACACATCCAAAGGATTTGGCTTGTAAATCCCACTTGAAGAAGTGGATATTTCCCAATGTTCATATACTTCCTGCCTGCATGGGAAATACAGCGTAGTGTTGGACAGTGATTCAAAACCGTAATTGTACTTCAGACCATCAAAATGTAAATACCTCTGGGAAAGAGCATTAATTATCATGAATTGGAGCTACTAAATGTTCCTCCTGAAAAATGTTCTGACCATAATCTTAATAACTTTTGGAGCTAATGATCTTTATGGAATAATTGATCTGTTTTATACTCTTTCACTGGTGAATTTCTTTGTAGTTTAACATCCTGTGGAACTTGGCCAAGCAGTCCTTTACTTACTTTTCTGAACTTCTTTCCTGGATCACGTTTCTGATCTGTCTCCTGAACCACTGTTGAATAAGTGCTGTGCAACAAAGCTTGACATCAAAACCTTAGAAAACAGTTTAGATGACCTCAAAGTCACCTCACCTTTGACAACCAACTCAACAGTATGTGAATAGTGTCTCTGTAAATGTAAACTGAGACTTTTACCCAGAAGCCGAAACAGTACATGTAGCTAAAGATTTTTCCTCAAATAAAAAAACTGACCTTACTTGTTTGATTTCTAGAGGTCACAATCTATGATGTTACTATATTTCCCCCTGCCATACCACAACAGGAAACATGGTTCTAGGCACACTCCATGTCGCAGTGCATTTGCAGCACTTTCTATATTTCTGTGTGTAAAATGTACAGCGAGCTGGTTTTGTTGGGGAATCATGTCTTTCCTGAGGGTGCCCTTGGAAGCAATGCTAATAGATTTGCGGGAGTCCTGTGTTGTTGGAGTCACTGGAGAGTTAGCTTTGTTTGAACTGGCAAATATGAATTTTCGTGGAGACGCTCACAGGAGAGGGTGCAGAGGTGCTTTTTCATGACTCTGTGCAGTCTTCTCAGGATTGATTTACTTCAGAGGATAGATGGGGTTTATACATGGAGAAACATTTCACAAGGACCACCACTACTAGTATTACTGCAAGATAGTCAATAATGGTAATATTATAAACTTTTGATACTCAACAAATAAGGATCTCATGCAGTATATATGGATTTTCTTTAAATCCAAAAATTTTTATAGACATAGATTACGTTTGTGAATACAGTATGAGTTGAGTTATAATATTTGTTCAAATGTCAGCTGAGAGCAGTTAGGCACAGATTGGGTTGTTGACAGTTGATGTGAAGGTGTTCTGTGAGAACCGTTGCACGCCTTTTGGCTCGGTCCAACTCAATCGTTGACGTGTGTGCATGTGTGTGTGCGTGCACATGTATGTACTAGTCCTATATGATGTCAGAATGACATATGGAATGAAAAAAAAAAACTTGGCAAAGCAGAGTACAGCCTATACATGCAGAGTACAGCCTATACATGCAGAGTACAGCCTATACATGCAGAGTACAGCCTATACAAGCAGAGTACAGCCTATACATGCAGAGTACAGCCTATACATGCAAAGTACAGCCTATACATGCAGAGTACAGCCTATACATGCAGAGTACAGCCTATACATGCAGAGTACAGCCTATACATGCAGAGTACAGCCTATACATGCAGAGTACAGCCTATACATGCAGAGTACAGCCTATACATGCAGAGTACAGCCTATACATGCAGATGCGCCTACATTTGCTAATTAGTCGGGCGGTTTATGATTTAAAGTTTATGTTTATATGGAGGTTAATGACTGTAGACTACTGTTTTATATCAAAGTATTAGTATTATTGTGTCAATTACATGTAATTTAAGTTCATACATGTTGTCAGATTAATTTAAGGATGTGTCTTTAATCATTGTAAATTTCATTGTGCATGTGAAAGCTGCAGTATTCTTCAAAATGAGCTACTGCATATAAGAATAATTTTACCCACTGGAATAAGAGCAAACAAAATCTACTTTTGCAAGACTAGAAAGAAAGTGAGACGATGGCACATGATTTATCTCTTAGTGCCTGAAGTGAAACAGTTTGAAATCCATAACGGCATATACTGTAGCAGCCTTTGTCTTTCTGTGGCGTAATCTGATTGGGCGTGAGACAGAAGTGAAGTGAAGACCCCCAAACAAATCAGCATCCATCAGATATGCAGACTCCCTTAGAACTTCTTGGCATTGTATGAATGCAATGGACTTGTATTCCCCGCATTGCTTTTACGTGCTAATCGTCATTACTCAGTGAGACTATTGTGTCTGAGTCACTTGGAAAAGCACTTTATAGGAAATGAATGCAAATGGATCAGATTGCCAACACCGTTTCACACATTCCTATTGATGGAAGTCCAAACGTGCAACGTGTTTTTATAAACACGAAATGCATCTTTAATTGTTTCAAAACAATATTCACTAAAAGCGAACACTACATGAGTGATTTCTCATTTTGAATGATGGCAATATTGTTTCACCATCTCGTGTTTAGAAGCAGAAAGGGGGGAGGGGACTGACCATATACACTGAGTATACCAAATATTAGGAACACCTTTCTAATATTGAGTTGCACCCCCCCCCCTATTGCCCTCAGAACAGCCTCAATTCGTCAGGGTATGAACTCTACAAGGTGTCGAAAACATTCCACAGGGATGCTGGCCCAAGTTGACTCCAATGCTTCCCACAGTTGTGTCAAGTTGGCTGGATGTCCTTTGGGTGGGGGACCATTCTTGATACACACGGGAAACTGTTGAGCGTGATGAACCCAGCAGCGTTGCAGTTCTTGACACAAACTGGTGCACCTGGCACATTCTACCATACCCCATTCAAAGGCCCTTAAATATTTTATTTTGGCAATTCACCTTCTGAATGGCACACATACACAATCCATGTCTCAATTGTCTCAAGGCTTAAAAATCCTTCTTTAACCTGTCTCCTCCCCTTCATCTACACTGATTGAAGTGGATTTAACAAGTGACATCAAAAAGGGATTATAGCTTTCACCTGGATTCACCTGGTCAGTCTATGTCATGGAAGAGCAGGTGTTCTTAATGTTTTGCATACTCAGTGTATAAGTAAATGCGTGTTTGTGTGGGTGTAAAGAAATCTGGTGACTTTTAGCTACGGTGCATCAGATATGCTTTATACTAACCCACCTATCAGCTGTTGTGAATCAGATAAAAATATATAATTTTACAACCATGTAAAATTATGCATTTTTCACAGGTCAGTTACATGTATAATGATTTTGAGGGTGGTTAATCGCCCAGGTCAACTCTTCAAAGTGAACATCTGCCTTAGAAATCTACAGGCTGTTAGAGTATGTAGTGATAACATGCATTGATATCCATTCAGTTCTAAGAGCATTACCATGTGGCTTCCATGAGATCAGACTTCCAAGATGGCGAAGTAGTGCAGTTCTGTTTTTGTCGTGTGTCTGTAAATAGCCTGTAAATACCCTGTTTTTTTTGTATTTTTCGTACATATTTCCCTATCAGACTTTTCATCCTTCTACAAAATATACTTTCCTGCAACCCGCCTCACTCAATGTGGAACGGATTCTATTATTGACTTACCTTTTATCTAGAATCTCCAGTTGAAACTAGCTAGCCAGCTAACTAGCTACTTGCTATTAGCCACAGTTAGCGGTATTTCACCCAGAACATTGGATTTTTTTCTGCGGGATTAATTTAATCACTGGATATTAATCACCGGATATTCGGCCAGTCTGCACAGCGCGTTATCGACCCAGAACATATCAGTTTTTCTGCCGGAATCACTGAATCACTGGACCTTTAACTCCGGATTCATCGCTACCAGCTAGCTGCAACAAAATGGACGCTGTGGTCTGGCTAATCATCCTGAGCTAGGCCCATCTCCCGGCTATCTACCTCTCTGTCAACCGGACGGGACCACCTAGTGTTGACACGGAGCCCCGCCGATCCTACACAACTGGTCTGCCGACGAAATCGTCTGATGTGGTTACGACGTCGACCACAAAGATTCCATCTGCTAGCCCCGGCCCGCTAGCACACGCTAGTCGTGGCCTCTTACTCGCTAGTGCTTTAGCAGCCTCCGAACTATCCTATTGCTGTTCACCGGACCTTATGATAACTCAGCTATACAGCTGATGTCTGCTGGACTGTTCCTTTTTACGGTACTACATCCTGTTTATGTTTAGCCTCAGCCCAAAAATGGTTAGCTTATTGTTGTTTCGGTTATTTCTAATTGTACTATTTCACTGTAGATCCCCCAGCCCAGCTAAACCTGCCTTAGATAGCTCCTTTGTCCCACCCCCCATACACGCGGAGACCGACTCAATTGGTGCCTCTAGTGATACTATCTCTTTCATTGTTACCCAACGCTTAGGTTTACCTCCACTTTACTCATATCCTTCCATATCCTTGTCTGTACATAATGCCCTGAATCTTTTCTACAACACCCGGAAATCTGCCCCCTTTATTCTATGTACCCAACGCACTAGAAGACCAGTTCTTAAAGCCTTTAGCCGTATCCTTATTCTAGTCCTCCTCTGTTCCTCTGGTGATGTAGAGGCTAACCCAGGCCCTGCAGCCCTCAGTATCACTCCTACTCCCCAGGCGCTATCATTTGCTGACTTCTGTAATCGCAAAAGTCTTGGTTTCTTGCACGTAAATATCAGAAGTCTACTTCCTAAGTTTGAGTTATTCACTGCGTTAGCACACTCCGCCAACCCTGATGTTCTAGCAGTGTCTGAATCCTGGCTCAGGAAGGCCACCAAAAATTCTGAAATTTCCATCCCCAACTATAACATTTTCCGTCTAGATAGAACTGCCAAAGGGGGTGGAGTTGCAATCTACTGTAGAGATAGCCTGCAGAGCTCTATCATACTATCCAGGTCTGTGCCCAAACAGTTTGAGCTTCTACTTCTAAAAATCCACCTTTCCAGAAAAAGTCTCTCACTGTTGCCGCTTGCTACAGACCCCCCTCAGCCCCCAGCTGTGCCCTGGACACCATATGTGAATTGATTGCCCCCCATTTATCCTCAGAGTTCGTACTGCTTGGTGACCTAAATTGGGATATGCTTAATACCCCGGCCATCCTACAATCCAAACTAGATGCCCTCAACCTCACGCAAATTATCAACGAACCTACCAGGTACAACCCTAAATCCGTAAACATGGGTACCCTCATAGATATCATCCTGACTAACATACCCTCTAAATACACCTCAGCTGTCTTCAACCAGGATCTCAGCGATCACTGCCTTATTGCCTGCGTCCGTAACGGGTCCGCGGTCAAACGACCACCCCTTATCACTGTCAAACGCTCCCTAAAACACTTTAGCGAGCAGGCCTTCCTAATTGACCTGGCCCAGGTATCCTGGATGGATATAGATCTCATTCCGTCAGTAGAGGATGCCTGGTTGTTCCTTAAAAGTAATTTCCTCTCAATCTTAAATAAACATGCCCCATTCAAAAAATACAGAACTAAGAACCGATATAGCCCCTGGTTCTCCTCAGACTTGACTGCCCTTGACCAGCACAAAAACATCCTGTGGCGTACTGCATTAGCATCAAATAGCCACCGCGATATGCAACTTTTCAGGGAAGTTAGGAACCAATATACACAAGCAGTCAGGAAAGCAAAGGCTAACTTTTTCAAACAGAAATTTGCATCCTGTAGCACTAACTCCAAAAAGTTTTGGGACACTGTAAAGTCCATGGAGAATAAGAGCACTTCCTCCCAGTTGCCCACTGCACTGAGGCTAGGAAACACTATCACCACCGATAAATCTACAATAATCGAGAATTTCAACAAGCATTTTGCTACAGCTGGCCATGCTTTCCATCTGGCTACCACTACCCCGGCCACCAACTCTGCACCCTCCGCTGCAACTTGCCCATGCCCCCCCCGCTTCTCCTTCACACAAATTCAGACAGCTGACGTTTTGAAAGAGCTGCAAAATCTGGACCCCTACAAATCAGCTGGGCTAGACAATCTGGACCCTTTCTTTCTAAAACTAGCCGCCCGAAATTGTCGCAACCCCTATTACTAGTCTGTTCAACCTCTCTTTCATAACGTCTGAGATCCCCAGAGATTGGAAAGCTGCCGCGGTCATCCCCCTCTTGAAAGGGGGGTGACACTCTAGATCCAAACTGCTACAGACCTATATCCATCCTGCCCTGCCTTTCGAAAGTATTTGAAAGCCAAGTTAACAAACAGATCACCGACCATTTCGAATACCACCGTACCTTCTCCGCTATGCAATCCGGTTTCCGAGCTGGTCATGGACGCACTTCAGCCACGCTCAAGGTCCTAAACGATATTATAACCGTGATTGATAATAGACAGTACTGTGCAGCCGTCTTCATCGACCTGGCCAAGGCTTTTGACTCTGTCAACCACCGCATTCTTATTGGCAGACTAAATAGCCTTGGTTTCTCAAATAACTGCCTCGCCTGGTTCACCAACTACTTCTCAGATAGAGTTCAGTGTGTCAAATCGGAGGGCCTGTTGTCTGGACCTATGGCAGTCTCTATGGGGGTGCCACAGGGTTCAATTCTTGGGCCGACACTTTTCTCAGTGTATATCAATGATGTCGCTCTTGCTGCTGGTGACTCTCAGATCCACCTCTACGCAGACGACACCATTTTGTATACATCTGGCCCTTCATTGGACACTGTGTTAACAAACCTCCAAACAAGCTTCAATGCCATACAACACTCCTTCAGTAGCCTCCAACTGCTCTTAAACACTAGTAAAACTAAATGCATGCTTTTCAATCGAACGCTGCTGGCACCCGCCCACCCGACTAGAATCACCACTCTCGACGGGTCTGACCTAGAGTATGTGGACAACTACAAATACCTAGGTGTCTGGTTAGACTGTAAACTCTCCTTCCAGACTCACATAAATAATCTCCAATCCAAAGTTAAATCTAGAATCGGCTTCCTATTTCGCAACAAAGCCTCCTTCACTCATGCTGCCAAACATGCCCTCGTAAAACTGACTATCCTACCGATCCTTGACTTCGGCGATGTCATTTACAAAATAGCCTCCAACACTCTACTCAGCAAATTGGATGTAGTCTATCACAGTGCCATCCGTTTTGTCTCCAAAGCCCCATACACTACCCACCACTGTGACCTGTACGCTCTTGTTGGCTGGTCCTCACTACATGTTCGTCGTCAAACCCACTGGCTCCAGGCCATCTATAAATCACTGCTAGGCAAATCCCCGCCTTATCTTAGCTCATTGGTCACCATAGCAGCACCCACCCGTAGTCTGCGCTCCAGCAGGTATATCTCACTGGTCATTCCCAAAGCCAACACCTCCTTTGGCCGCCATTCCTTCCAGTTCTCTGCTGCCAATGACTGGAACGAATTGCAAAAATCTCTGAAGCTGGAGACTCTTATCTCCCTCACTAACTTTAAGCATCAGTTGTCAGAGCACCTTTCCGATCACTGCACCTGTACACAGCCCATCTGAAATTAGCCCACCCAACTACCTCATCCCTATATTGTTATTTATTTTGCTCTTTTGCACCCCAGTATCTCTATTTGCACATAATCTCTTGCACATCTAGCATTCCAGTGTTAATACTATTGTAATTATTTTGCACTATAGCGTATTTATTGCCTTACCTCCATAACTTGCTACATTTGCACACACTGTATATATATTTTCTGTTGTATTTTTGACTTTATGTTTTTTTACCCCATATGTAACTCTGTGTTGTTTTTATCGCACTGCTTTGCTTTATCTTGGCAAGGTCGCAGTTGTAAATGAGAACTTGTTCTCAACTGGCTTACCTGGTTAAATAAAGGTGAAATAAAATAAAATAAAAGATCAGGGTTCTAGGTTTATAGTGGGTTATATGAAGGTTCTCTTCATTTTTGGCAAGTCATCATGGGTCTCTCTACAGCTTAATGAAGAAAAATAATATATGATGTGTTAGTCCTATTGTTCAGTTCCTCTATTCTTTCATAAAGCTCTAATGCATATTCCTTTGGAAAACGAATAAGCCTACTCCATGTCACTAAAGCAGTGTTTCGGTTTTTACCCTACCACTACAAAGCTCATTAAAATAATTAAAGCTTGATGATTAGGTGATTATTTGAATCAGCTGGGTAGGGCTAGGGCAAAAACCAAAACCCTTGGGGTCCAGAGGACTGAGTTTGGGAAACCCTGCACTAAAGCAATGGACAGATTGTATTGATGTGGGAAAGGCAGAAATGAGTTTGTTTCAGTCTTGCATGTCAGCTCCTTCTGTTGACATGTGAATCCAAAATAATTTCCTTTCTGACAAATACAGGGCCAGCTGGTGTTCCCATAACCGGCCCCTGAATTAGCCATTATATACTGCAACTGTATCTGCTGTGCACCTGGGTATCTAATATGTCAGGCCAGGCAGGTCCTTTGACTCGGATCGACACAAAGGACATGCACCACCAGTGTGTGTGTGGTGAAAGTAGACTATGCTTTTATCTTGAACCTTTTTGTGTGTGCATGTGTGTGCAAACGTTTCTATGTGTTTCTGTATGTGTGATTCTTCGATATTAACACCTGTCGTGCTAAAATTCCTGTTACTGGGATTCCAAATCATCCCCGGGGAAGTGGCATTGCCAACAGAGTTTAACCATCCTGAGTAGGGGAGGACAATGGGCCTAGGTCCTGCTGCCTCCTCCCACAGCCTGCCTTCCTTTGACACACACACACACACACACACTCAGTCCCTGTTCAGCTGTTTGGTCAATGGGAGTGGGGATGGGAGCCAGACACGTACAGCTCCAGCCCTGTCCTCTCTGTTCTGTTCTGTTCCAGAAGGCCCCAGCGCTTCTGTTCAGCCACACACAGGCTCCAGCCAGGTCAGATGTAATACACAAACTACAACATGTTACCTTCTCACCGCTATTTACCACGGCTGTCTGTCACAGCAGCTCTACACTGGAGGTCCTAGTGGGCGCACACTGGAGGTCCTAGTGGGCGCACACTGGAGGCCTGACTGGGGGATGAGTGGGCTCAGCCACTACAGAGGAAAGGCGTCTGCATGCTTCCCAGCCGAAACATTGCAGAAGAGTTGGTGCATATATTATGACGACATTTTGTGACATTTTGGTTTGTTTTTCATTTTTTGGGGCTGTTTGGGCACACAACATTTTTTCTCGAGGCAAGCCGAAGTCGGTAGCCAAAGTCTACGCCCATTCAGTGATTGGTCAACAGTAAGGATTCTTCAATAAAGTCTTTGTTGTCATTCAATGAGAGACGACTCGTTTTCATGCACATTCTTTCATTGAGAAATACTGCACCAAACATATTAGTTAGATGTAAAATTGTGCGACTAAGATCTCCTATCTAGCAACAAATAGCAGCAGGTTTTTTGCCAAGATAAAATACAAATAGGATGTTGTTATATCCTTTAGTTAGAAAGGGACCTAGTCAAAAAAAACATGTAACATGTTGTAGTATAAGAAGAATGATATTGGGAAATATGCACATTTTTGATCCATGTACTCAACACAATAAGCTTTACAGTGAGAAACAAACAGAAAACATACCATGTAATATTTTATACAGTATAGCAGTACCTTAAACCATGTAACATGTTGTAGTATAAACCATCATCCTGCCTCAATGCAGGGATATAATGTGATTTTGGACTAATCGTGGAAACCAGGTAACAGTGCTTGACTTGGGCAGGAGCTCACCGGAGCTGAGTACCAGCACCTCAAACAACTAGACCATTGGCAGGTAATACTTATTTAAATCATATACAGTACCAGTCAAAAGTTTGGACACACCTACTCAATCAAGGGTTTTTCTTTATTTTTACTATTTTCTGCATTGTAGAATAATAGTGAAGACAACAAAACTATGAAATAACAGATATAGAATCATGTAGTAACCAAAAAGTGTTAAACAGATTCTTCAAAGTAGCCACGCTTTGCCTTGATGACAGCTTTGCACACTCTTGGCATTCTCTCAACCAGCTTCACCTGGAATGCTTTTCCAACAGTCTTGAAGGAGTTCCCACATATGCTGAGCACTTGTTGGCTGCTTTTCCTTCACTCTGCGGTCCAACTCATCCCAAACCATCTCAATTGGGTTGAGGTCGGGTGATTGTGGAGGCCAGGTCATCTGATGCAGCACTCCATCACTTTCCTTCTTGGTCAAATAGCCCTTACACAGCCTGGAGGTGTGTTAGGTCATTGTCCTGTTGAAAAACAAATTGTACCTTTATTTAACTAGGCAAGTCAGTTTAGAACAAATTCTAATTTCTAATGACGGCCTACACCGGCCAAACCTGGGCCAATTGTGCGCCGCCCTATGGGACTCCCAATCACGACCGGTTGTGATACAGCCTGGAATCGAACCAGGGGGTCTGTAGTGACGCCTCAAGCACTGAGATGCAGTGTCTTAGACCGCTGCGCCACTCGGAAGCCCACTAAGCGCAATCTAGATGGGATGGCGTGTCGCTGCAGAATGCTGTGTTAGCCATGCTGGTTAAGTGTGTCTTGAATTCAAAATAAATCACAGACAGTGTAACCAGCACAGCACCCCCACACCATCACACCTCCTCCACCATGCTTCACGGTGGGAACCACACATGCGGAGATCCTCCATTCACTTACTCAGCGTCTCACAAAGACACGGAGGTTGGAACCAAAAATCTCAAATTTGGACTCATCAGACCAATGGACAGATTTCCACCGGTCTAATGTCCATTGCTTGTGTTTCTTGGCCCAAGCAAGTCTCTTCTTCTTATTGGTGTCCTTTAGTAGTGGTTTCTTTGCAGCAATTCAACCATGAAGGCCTGATTCACGCAGTCTCCTCTGAACAGTTGATGTTGAGATGTGTCTGTTACTTGAACTCTGTGAAGCATTTATTTGGGCTGCAATTTCTGAGGCTGGTAACTCTAATGAACGTATCCTCTGCAGCAGAGAAAACTCTGGGTCTTCCATTCCTGTGGCAGTCCTAATTAGAGCCAGTTTCATCATAGCGCTTGATGGTTTTTGCGACTGCACTTGAAGAAGCTTTCAAAGTTCTTGAAATTTTCCGGATTGAGGTAATGATGGACCTTCGTTTCTCTTTGTTTATTTGAGCTTTTTTTGCCATAATATGGACTTGGTCTTTTACCAAATAGGACTATCTTCTGTATTCCAACCCTACCTTGTCACAACACAACTGATTTTTATTTATTTTTATTTCACCTTTATATAACCAGGTAAGCCAGTTGAGAACAAGTTCTCATTTACAACTGCGACCTGGCCAAGATAAAGCAAAGCAGTGCGATAAAAACAACAACACAGGGTTAAAGTGGGGAAAAAAAGTATTTAGTCAGCCACCAATTGTGCAAGTTCTCCCACTTAAAAAGATGAGAGAGGCCTGTAATTTTCATCATAGGTACACGTCAACTATGACAGACAAAATGAGGAAAACAAATCCAGAAAATCACATTGTAGGATTTTTTATGAATTTATTTGCAAATTATGGTGGAAAATAAGTATTTGGTCAATAACAAAAGTTTCTCAATACTTTGTTATATACCCTTTGTTGGCAATGACACAGGTCAAACGTTTTCTGTAAGTCTTCACAAGGTTTTCACACACTGTTGCTGGTATTTTGGCCCATTCCTCCATGCAGATCTCCTCTAGAGCAGTGATGTTTTGGGGCTGTCGCTGGGAAACACGGACTTTCAACTCCCTCCAAAGATTTTCTATGGGGTTGAGATCTGGAGACTGGCTAGGCCACTCCAGGACCTTGAAATGCTTCTTACGAAGCCACTCCTTCGTTGCCCGGGTGGTGTGTTTGGGATCATTGTCATGCTGAAAGACCCAGCCACGTTTCATTTTTAATGCCCTTGCTGATGGAAGGAGGTTTTCACTCAAAATCTGACGATACATGGCCCCATTCATTCTTTCCTTTACAAGGATCAGTCGTCCTGGTCCCTTTGCAGAAAAACAGCCCCAAAGCATGATGTTTCCACCCCCATGCTTCACAGTAGGTATAATAATAATAATATAAATAATTAGTCATTTAGCAGACGCTCTTATCCAGAGCGACTTACAGGAGCAATTAGGGTTAAGTGCCTTGCTCAAGGGCACCGACAGATTTTTCACCTAATCGGCTCGGGGATTAGAACCAGTGACCTTTCGGTTACTGAGTTGAGTTTTTACCAAAAAGTTATATTTTGGTTTCATCTGACCATATGACATTCTCCCAATCCTCTTCTGGATCATCCAAATGCACTCTAGCAAACTTCAGACGGGCCTGGACATGTACTGGTTTAAGCAGGGGAACACGTCTGGCACTGCAGGATTTGAGTCCCTGGCGGCGTAGTGTGTTACTGATGGTAGGCTTTGTTACTTTGGTCCCAGCTCTCTGCAGGTCATTCACTAGGTCCCCCTGTGTGGTTCTGGGATTTTTGCTCACCGTTCTTGTGATCATTTTGACCCCACGGGGTGAGATCTTGCGTGGAGCCCCAGATCGAGGGAGATTATCAGTGGTCTTGTATGTCTTCCATTTCCTAATAATTGCTCCCACAGTTGATTTCTTCAAACCAAGCTGCTTACCTATTGCAGATTCAGTCTTCCCAGTCTGGTGCAGGTCTACAATTTTGTTTCTGGTGTCCTTTGACAGCTCTTTGGTCTTGGCCATAGTGGAGTTTGGAGTGGGACTGTTTGAGGTTGTGGACAGGTGTCTTTTATACTGATAACAAGTTCAAACAGGTGCCATTAATACAGGTAACGAGTGGAGGACAGAGGAGCCTCTTAAAGAAGAAGTTACAGGTCTGTGAGAGCCAGAAATCTTGCTTGTTTGTAGGTGACCAAATACTTATTTTCCACCATAATTTGCAAATAAATTCATTAAAAATCCTACAATGCGATTTTCTGGATTTATTTTCCTCATTTTGTCTGTCATAGTTGACGTGTACCTATGATGAAAATTGCAGGCCTCTCTCATCTTTTTAAGTGGGAGAACTTGCACAATTGGTGGCTGACTAAATACGTTTTACCCCCACTGTACATATGGGGTAAACAAAACATAAAGTCAAAAATACAACAGACAATATATATACAGTGTGTGCAAATGTAGCAAGTTATTGAGGTAAGGCAATAAATAGGCCATAGGGCAAAATAGTTACAATTTCGTATAATACTGGAATGATAGATGTGCAAAAGATGATGTGCAAATAGAGATACTGGGGTGCAAAATAGCAAAATAAATAACAATATGGGGATGAGGTAGTTGGGTGGGCTAATTTCAGAAAGGCTGTGTACAGGTGCAGTGATCGGTAAGCTGCTCTGACAACTGACGCTTAAAGTTAGTGAGGGAGATAAGAGTCTCCAGCTTCAGAGATTTTTGCAGTTCGTTCCAGTCATTGGCAGCAGAGAACTGGAAGGAATGGCGGCCAAAGGAGGTGTTGGCTTTGGGGATGACCAGTGAAATATACCTGCTGGAGCGCAGACTACGGGTGGGTGTTGCTATGGTTGATTGGCTCAAACGCATTAAGATGGAAAGAAATTCCACAAATTAACTTTTAACAAGGCACATCTGTGAATTGAAATGCATTCCAGGTGACTACCTCATGAAGCTGGTTGAGAGAATGCCAAGAGTGTGCAAAGCTGTCATCAAGGCAAAGGGTGACTACTTTGAAGAATCTCAAATATATTTTTTGTTGTTGATTTGTTTAACACTTTTTTTGGTTAGTACATGATTACATATGTGTTATTTCATAGTTTTGATGACTTCACTATTATTCTACAATGTAGAAAATAGTAAAAATTAAGAAAAACCCTTGAATGAGTAGGTGTGTTTAAACTTTTGACTGGTACTATAATATATATATGTATATTACAGTGGAATATGTACCAAATGAGTGCCCCACCCTCTCCCTCACATTACATTACATGCAAGATGTATGCTATGACGTTTGGATTAGGCTCAAATCTTTTTGTCTGACTTCTGATAAGAACCCTCTGTGAGCTTTGATCAAAGTCAGACAAACTACTTAAAAATATATCCAGTACTATTAAAAGGCAGCGGGTAGCGGATGAGCTCGTTTGATAAATTCTTAGGAAGACTTGACAAATACCATCGTTGGTGTAGCGGAATCGTACAGATCACAAGGGTACTACTTGATCTGTTCTCTGTGGTCTGATTCCATGACTTTAAGTAGGACACACTGTAATCTTAAAGCTTGGGGTTGTCATATATTTACATAGGCTATCAAAAAGCAGATAATACTATTTCCGTACGCTGGTGTCCAGGAAATTGAAGAGGTTGGAAGAGGAGGAGGAAGAAGAATACATGTACAGTAAGGAAATACAGCTATCGTTCCCCCTTTGTGTCTGGCACTGATGATCACACCAACCTACTTCTTTCCTGTCCTTTAATTTATTCAAGCCTTTAGCAAAAACCTTTACTGTACCCCCCGTATAGACAGACACAATTATTGAACAACCCATTGGATTCAATCTAAACATCAATTATAAGTGTTCTTTTTATTTACCATTGAATTCTATGAAAACTAATAACGGATTATGGTTGTGTGGAAAATTATGTTAAAAAAAAGTATTTAAATAAGTATGCAAGGAAAGATGAACATAAATTATGATCTATCACATGATCTGATGATTGTCTTAACCTGGAGAATCTTCCCATCTAGAGAAGAGGCCGTAGGAATCACTTTGCATGTTAAATGTCTAGACCTTCTTCTGGATGTAGCATTAATATTTAAGTAGCCATATGAATATGAATCATATTTGTGGCTAAGAATTTGCATTCTGCTGTTAAATTAAACATTGATTGCACCGCTTCATAAAGGGAACAATATGACTTTGAGGCTCTCAAGATTGGCAAGGTAAATTATATCTAATTAGCTAAGTTTTAGTCAGAAATCAGGATATCAGACCTAGTTCTTCTAACGGAACATTAGAAAAATGGCATTAAAATCGGTTATATCCCGGTAAATTGTGTTTGTTTTAAAATGTACCTCATTACTCTCACCACAATGTTAGTTCAAATTGACATCTCCGTTCCTGCCATTCACCTGGCATAAGCCCAACACAGAAGGCATTATAGAACAGTATGTTCTCTCATCAAAACTACAATAATCTACTATTTCAAATGCCATGTGATGCTGATAGTGACCATAGGCCTCTCTCTCTTCTCTCTCTAGTCATCTGATAACCAGGGGAATCATAAAACCCATATGAATGTAGAGATTATGCCCTGTGTCTCCATCGTTTAGCCAGTAATCATATCTGTGACTCCCAGGTGGTGTCGGCCCTCCCCCTGACTACTGCTGTGTCTAGTCCCACTGGGAGATGGGGCCGGATGGGGGACATTGGGGGCCGAGGCCCTCTCTGAGAGTGCTGTTACAGCCTATCACGTGCTAATGTGGAGGGATGGAGGAGGGAGGGATGGAGGAACACAGCATGCTGCTGCTGCGCTGACAGATGGCAGGATGACCTCGGAAACCTGCCCCCTTTTCTGGGATCAGCGACGGCAAATGACAGGTATTATTTCATAAGCTAAAGTCTAAAAGGAATCGCTGCTGCCGGAATGCTGGAGTCCTTCGTCCCCCCCGTCCCTACCGCATTAATCTGAGACTGCAACCAGCCATGTAGCTGCGGCTGATGTCAGAACAAATCTGTCTACCGTGCACCAGGAAAGGAGAAAGTGCTTTTTGATGAAGTTCTTTATAAATGTTAATGTAACATGTCAGTGAACATGATGTATAGTCCGCCTGCTCATTCATCTTTTAAGAGATGGCTATATAAGAAAATAAACAGAGGGGGTTGTACCTTGTTTTACCTTAAGTGGTGTGTGTGTGTGAATGTTCCAGGAGATACACAGGACCAAAGCTGTTACTGATACCAGTGCACTCTTGACATATAGTGAAGCTGTCATGTTACCTGGTTGTTCAAAGGGAATAGAAAGTTATAGCTGTTGGGTTAAGGCAGCTCATGCTAGTCAGTGCCACATATTTCATTGATGGATAGCTAAACATGCTATGCTTCTAGACATGTAACTCGGACTATTCGCTGTCGGAGTTAAAGGTGGCGATATCTGATTTTCCACATTGGTCTACCCCAACCCCTCTATGAAAATGAGAAACACATTACCGTTCCATTAATGGATTTATGCTATTTTAAAATGTAGATCTCATAGAGCCTCAGTAAGAATTAGCTGCACTCTAGGGCCAATTAGCCAACTCTTTGCCTCTCACACAACCTCACACACACGACCACTCTGGTGCATCTCAATCAATCCAAATACCCACAGGTGAAATGCCAGATCTGATTATCAGATCACCCTGATGAATTTTAAGTCTGTGCTAAGTACGGATCCTTAATGTTATTCATGTCCGAAACATGCCATGCATTGACTAACTTAGGTTGGGTTGTGGTTCAGAACCTACAGTATAATGTTATTCAAGTCCTATAAATGTGATGTGATGCATAGCTTGCGTAATGGTTCTTTCAGTGCACATGTTAGTATTTATTTAACTTAAGTCAATGCCATAACTCTTTAACTTTGATCATATTGTCACAGATTTGACCATTTCTCTTGGGCTGATAACTGATTTTGTTTTCGACATATAACTGTTGATATCCCATGTTCAATTCACAGATGCAATCCACCATGCACTTCTATAGTTGTATAGCATTGTGTGATTCAATGGCGACAGTGTACCATAGACTAACCTTTAATTAAAATATAATCCTGTCGATGATCTGAAAAACTATCTGCCCGAAAGACCTGAAGCAAAAGTAATGATGGCCCAGTTTAACCCACTGTATGAGGCTGACCTTTCCCCAGACTCTGACTGTGACCATCTGAGACTGGCCGTGCAGGACATCTGCTCCTGAACCAGGGTGGTTGTTGTCTCTGCTTCACTAGGCCCCAAGCCTTTCAGAGGCCCTCAACCGTTACTACAGAACAGTAGGCACAAGGAAGGATGATTCAGATACCGCTCATACTGTTTATGAGGGGGGAAATGTAAAAGACCACAAATACTGTTTCTGATATTTCCCAATGTGTCATTTTCACTTAAAAATATGTAGTATTATGTCTGTAGAGTATCATGTTGCTCAAAATGTTTATATATTTGAAATGCCTGAATGCCCCGATTGTATTTCTTACTGTGTTTTAACTATTTTATAAACAAATTGCACAAATTGTCCCCATAAGTATTTATGAACAATCTATTTAAATATTGACGTTGGTATCATTTGTGCTATAATTTTATCGATGCAAACGTTTTTTACCACTTATCGTAATTCTTATTCATTTGCTATCTGATGTGAAATGGTGTTTATCGCTGCCTCTTTATCTAGATGTTGTATCTAAAACAGCACATTAACATCTGCACACCATTTAGATGCTAACACTGGGCTAATAACAGTGTCTGTTGGATGCTAGCTCCAGCCAACTCGCACAGCTGAGCAGTGTCAGCCAGGTTCCTGGGCCTCCTCTGAACAGTTGTTGATTTGGGTCGCTCTATACAGCTTCAAGCTGTTTGCTTTAAAGGAACAATATCTGCACCAAACCTATGTTGTGTACGGTGTGTACAATATCCAACGGCTACCTCTGTGTTGAGTCGACCAGTCCCATTCAACAGGCATGATGACAGATAGTTATTGAAAGTAATCAAATGCTTCAGAGAGGATGACATCAACTGGCCCTGGCCTGGACCCAAGGGACTAGCCACTAATATAAACATCTGTGGATAAACACAATCAGGGCGGACCACAGATGCAAAATACAGGAGCGGAGCAGGACACCCTTTCTGTTCTATTCTTTATCATTGTTATTTGTCAATTTCCAAAATTATTGATCTTTTACAAATATTTTTCAAGTTATCTTAATTACTCGCTAAAGAAGCCCAGTGCCTTTGGCTGGCAGACAACACAAATAAGTTAATTTGCATTTCTGTGTTGTGAGTATTTTGGCAGTCGGCACCCTCGTCCAGATTGTAACCCCTATTTCTGACTCCAAAACCTGCCTTGGAGGAGCGTCCACTGAGGGATTAGGGATTTAGTGGGGAAGGTAAGTGTGACTACAAGCTTTGGCTAGCCATCTGCTCCCCAGCAGAGTCAGGGCCAACCTGGGCTGCTGATCGAGCTCCAGCCTGCCTGCAGCAAAGACCTGGGCACAGTGCTAACTCCCAGCCCCGGCCAACCTGGCTGCCTGGCGCCTGCAGCCAATCACCATCATTCTGCTGATTACTTGTAAGAAGCAGTCCATATGTAACAAAGTTTGTTTTTTTCCCCTCTGCCTTTATCCTTCATCTTCTTCTTTATTTATTCTCTCAGCACATTAATTGAATATGAATATGTGGACTGTGTATGTTTATGCATAATGTATATGTATACTGCATGTTGAGGACGGTATGATACAGACCTGAGGTGGAGCATATTATCATTGTCTCTCTATTCTAACCTCAGACAGAGAGCTAGGCCAAAGAGAGAGGAGAAACAGACAGCGAGAGCGAGAGAGAGAGAGCGAGAGAGAGAGAGCAAGAGAGAGAGCGAGAGAGAGAGAGAGAGAGAGAGAGAAAGAGAGAGAGAAAGAGAGAGAGACAGAGAGAGAGAAAGAGAGAGAGAGCGAGAGAGAGAGCAAGAGAGAGAGAGAGAGAGAGCGAGCGAGAGAGAGCGAGAGAGAGAGCGAGAGAGAGAGCGAGAGAGAGAGAGCAAGAGAGAGAGAGCAAGAGAGAGAGCGAGAGAGAGAGAGGAAGAGCTAGGCCACAGAGAAGAGAGATGTAGCTAGGCCCTGGCTCTACTTGGCTGGCAGTGCTCGGAAACAGATGACAGAGGGTTTGTGGTCGTCTTATCACCCCTGGGTGGATATTCTAATTTATTTAACGACAGGCTTATTAAAAGAGAGAGAGAGAAAGAAAAAAAGAAACAGGCAGGTCTCTCTCTGTCCTTCCAGCTGCTGTCTGCGAGGAGTGTTCAGTTCAGTCACTCTCTCACTTCGTTCCAGGATATAAGAAAATGATACCTGCCTTGTGGCTCCTGCGGTCATCTCCCCTGTTAGACATATGAGAGGCTCAAACACCAGTGGACCAAAGGGGAGGACGGAGTGAAGGAGGGAAGGAGGGGAGTGGAGGGGGGGAAAACAAGAAACATAATGCTCATTATTAAAATGCAGCCATTGCAGTTGCCAGGAACCTATTTCTCGTCATTAATTATTCATTCTTTATTTCAGTAATCCAATACTCAGGTGAGGAGGGTGGTAGTGATAGAATGTGTAATTTTGAAGTTTAATGGTGACGCTGGGTTGAACAAGGGATTAGGAATAGGATACTAAATCATTAATGCCGGTATAAATCTAAGGCTATATGCTTAATCTATCTTGCTTCATGCTTACTTATTACTTATATTTATTACATTATTTAGCTGGAAGGGGTTCAGGAAACACTTTACATTGACCTTTTCATGAGCTTGGGGAAGTTGAAACATTGAAAAAATGAACAGGGAAAATATGAACAGGGAAAACAATGTTTTGCATGAAAAATAAATGACACAATATTACAGTGCGTCTGACACAGTGCTCATCAGTGTCTTTCAAGCAATATGATAGAAAGCGTAAATGAACTGAAAACATAGATTTGTCTGGCAACATATTTTGATATTACATATGTATGTAAGTATTTGAAGACATTATAAAAAAATTCTCAATATTCATTTATATGTAGGTTTTCAAACAAGATAATGCCATCATTTGCTGCACTTGATTGGATGATCGTGTTATTGTGATTTGATGTTTTGTTTTCTCATTTATTGTATGGTTTTGCATATACATTTACGATAACAATAATCTTCAACTCATTTTAACGCGTTATTGCAATTGGAGCACTTTTATAAAAATGACAAATTATGATTTCCTTATGTTTATAAACAGTATCATATATATCAATACCAATTGTATTATGTGACTAACAGTTTGGACAGATAGCTGGCAATCTACAGTGAAGCCTAAGGCAACGCCTTGTTTGCAACCCTTACCCCCATCATACATAATCAACCTGATTGTGCTCCATATGCCTTCACAATATCTCCCATCTTCATCTGATAATCAGAGCGTGAACTAGTTTACCTGCTGCTATCATGGCACAAGTAGTTGTTCTCAAGATAAGGGTCACTTTTGGATATTTATCATACTATTTATCATACTACTCTACATAATATAAATGCTACTTCTAATATGTTTCCTATATTCTTATATTTATACATACAGTGCATGTTACAGTACTCTGCTACCTTTGTCCTCTCCCCTTTGGCCTCTTCTCCTGTCTGCATGTGTGCACCAGCTGGCGAAGTCGCATATGTTATAGCGGTTGCATGTAATAACATGCGCTGGGCATTGTTGCTGTCAAGGAAACCAACCTAGTGGTATGAATGACAGGCAGGGAGCTCTTTGAAGAGCCTAATGGCCATGACCTGAAATATGGCACAAGATGCTGCAGCATGGAGATTTACTGTAGCTGGGAACGGGGAGAGCAGACGTATTACACAGGCCTTTCCTAGAGTTGTGTATCTATGAAGTATACACAGTATAGAGACATTGTATCTATTCAACTTATATAGGGAGGTTGGATCTATGAAAAGTATAGAGCGAGATTGTCAGGTGTTATAGCCCATAAGAAAAATATGGGACGTATTCGAGGGAGGACGACAATTGTTCGTCATAAATATTTTGACGTAAGAACAAAATACCACTTCTACTTTGACACATTCAACAAGGTATTGCCTCCATCCCATCCTATCCACCCTGCTGAGAATAAAGGGCAATTAGGTCATGGAATCTGCATCCATCTTGCATCCTCTCTAGTCTCCTGCAATTTGTGCTGAACAAGTAAAGGTCAGGCACGTTAGTCAGATGTGCGCTCAACAAATTCTAAAAAGGCTCAGTGGTCACGCCAAATGTATTCCCTGCAACATAATTAGCCCCCTCAATTCCCCCTCCGCCGGCTCCCAAGCTTGTGCCAGTCAAAATCATCCCCCTCCCTAAAATGCCTTTAACCTCTAGATTGCTGCTCTGGGGCAGATCCATGGATCCCCTCCCTTTCCCCCTTCCCTTATTCCCCTTTCCCCACATTGCTCAATCTAACCGCCGTACAACAAGTCACCACCAAGACCACCATCTAAACTTACCGACCACAGATGCGTCAGGCGGGCTCCGGCTCAGGCGGCGAGAGTCGGGACGTCTGACGCATAAATTAGCCATCAACATTAGCATTACCCAGCGCATGGCACCCGGTGCCAACTGCTCTCCGCGCGGCCATTAAAGGTCATGTTTTGATGACTGAATGCCACACAGGCACCTTGGCTCCCAGGAGGAGCGTTCCCCAGGTGCACGTGAAAGGTTAAAAATTACCTTCGCAGCGCCCGCTTGTCTCTGGCGAAGGAAATAATTAGAGGTTTTTAGGAGCAGCAGAATGCCTCCTGTCAGATGACAGAGCGGTACCTAATGGCCGTATCTGGGGAAGAGTCAAACAGGCTGTCAGGCCTGACAGGACAAATGAGCATAATAGCTAGCGTGGAAATGGGTGCCTGTCTTGTGTGCCTTTCAGGGGGATAGAATGGCAACAGCGTGAGGAGAATGGTGCATGGCTCCTAACCTTTACATAAATCTGTTAACACGTGTTTTAAGAGTATTTTAACATGCAGGCAATTGGGCTTTATCTTATTTACCCCGACCCCTCCTGCCGGAGGTGTTGCTCTCCAACTCATGTTCATTCCAATAGGGCCGTTGATGTGGGGTTATATTATTTCAATAACAACTATTAGTATTCATGCTCATGACTTTATTTGCTGTCTAAGGTAATGTAGGCCTATACATTCCAGTTGTCAGCAATGGGAAAGTCAACACAAATCTCTAGTGTAATGTAGTTTAATGTAAAAAAAGCTTATTATGACTTGCTTTCTTTCATTCTCAATGCATTGTGTAGATTTTTGCAGGTGCAGGTCCATCAAGAAGCCAGCATCAATTTACTCACTTCACCACATCACACAGTGCCTTGAAAAGTATTCAGACCCCTTGAATTTCTGCACATTTTATTGTGCTACAAAGTGGGATTCAAATGTATTTAATTGTATATTTGTCAACAATCTACACAAAATATCAAATATTTTTTTTAAAGATTAATAGAAATTACATAACTAAAATATACAGTGGGGAAAAAAAGTATTTAGTCAGCCACCAATTGTGCAAGTTCTCCCACTTAAAAAGATGAGAGAGGCCTGTAATTTTCATCATAGGTACATGTCAACTATGACAGACAAAATGAGAAAAACAATTCCAGAAAATCACATTGTAGGATTTTTTATGAGTTATTTGCAAATTATGGTGGAAAATAAGTATTTGGTCAATAACAAAAGTTTCTCAATACTTTGTTATATACCCCTTGTTGGCAATGACACAGGTCAAACGTTTTCTGTAAGTCTTCACAAGGTTTTCACACACTGTTGCTGGTATTTTGGCCCATTCCTCCATGCAGATCTCCTCTAGAGCAGTGATGTTTTGGGGCTGTCGCTGGGCAACACGGACTTTCAATTCCCTCCAAAGATTTTCTATGGGGTTGAGATCTGGAGACTGGCTAGGCCACTCCAGGACCTTGAAATGCTTCTTACGAAGCCACTCCTTCGTTGCCCGGGAGGTGTGTTTGGGATCATTGTCATGCTAAAAGACCCAGCCACGTTTCATCTTCAATGCCCTTGCTGATGGAAGGAGGTTTTCACTCAAAATCTCATGATACATGGCCCCATTCATTCTTTCCTTTACACGGATCAGTCGTCCTGGTCCCTTTGCAGAAAAAACAGCCCCAAAGCATGAAGTTTCCACCCCCATGCTTCACAGTAGGTATGGTGTTCTTTGGATGCAACTCAGCATTCTTTGTCCTCCAAACACGATGAGTTGAGTTTTTACCAAAACGTTATATTTTGGTTTCATCTGACCATATGACATTCTCCCAATCCTCTTCTGGATCATCCAAATGCACTCTAGCAAACTTCAGACGGGCCTGGACATGTACTGGCTTAAGCAGGGGGACACGTCTGGCAATGCAGGATTTGAGTCCCTGGCGGAGTAGTGTGTTACTGATGGTAGGCTTTGTTACTTTGGTCCCAGCTCTCTGCAGGTCATTCACTAGGTCCCCCGTGTGGTTCTGGGATTTTTGCTCACCGTTCTTGTGATCATTTTGACCCCACGGGGTGAGATCTTGCGTGGAGCCCCAGATCGAGGGGAGATTATCAGTGGTCTTGTATGTCTTCCATTTCCTAATAATTGCTCCCACAGTTGATTTCTTCAAACCAAGCTGCTTACCTATTGCAGATTCAGTCTTCCCAGCCTGGTGCAGGTCTACAATTTTGTTTCTGGTGTCCTTTGACAGCTCTTTGGTCTTGGCCATAGTGGAGTTTGGAGTGTGACTGTTTGAGGTTGTGGACAGGTGTCTTTTATACTGATAACAAGTTCAAACAGGTGCCATTAATACAGGTAACGAGTGGAGGACAGAGGAGCCTCTTAAAGAAGAAGTTACAGGTCTGTGAGAGCCAGAAATCTTGCTTGTTTGTAGGTGACCAAATACTTATTTTCCACCATAATTTGCAAATAAATTCATTAAAAATCCTACAATGTGATTTTCTGGATTTTTTTTCCTCAATTTGTCTGTCATAGTTGACGTGTACCTATGATGAAAATGACAGACCTCTCTCATCTTTTTACGTGGGAGAACTTGCACAATTGGTGGCTGACTAAATACTTATTTTCCCCACTGTAGTTGTTGCAAAAGTATTCAGCTTCCTGATTCAATACGTTAGAAACACCTTTGGCATCGATTACTGCTGTGAGTCTTCTTGGGTAAGTCTATAAGACCTTGCACACCTGAATTGTGCAATATTTGCCCATTATTCTTTTCAAAATTATAAAAATGTGCCATAGATTTTCAAGCAGATTTAAGACAAAACTGTAACATTGACACTCTGGAACATTCAGTCTTCTTGGTAAGTAACTCCAGTGTAGATTTGGCCTTGTGTTGTAGGTTATTGTCCTGATGAAAGGTGAATTCCTCTCCCAGTCACTTTGCCTGTACTTAGCTGAATACTTATGCAACGATTGTATTTTAGTTATGAATGTTGTATTTATCTTTAAAAAAATACATTGATATATACTTTTTCTTCCATTTTGACATTTCAGAGTATTGTGCATAGATTGTTGAGAAAAAAAATCCCATTTACATCAATTTTAATCCCACTTTGTAACACAATACAATGTGAAGAAATCCAAGGGGTCTGGATACTTTTTCAAAGTACTGTATATTTGAACCTCAAAAGGTCATAGCATGTTGAGTTACCTGCAGAGTGCCACTCTGACCACTAGTCAGCCAAACAACTCTCACTAGACTGGTCTCATAGACTAGACATAACATAGTAAATGTAAATCTGGGGCACTCAAATTAGTATGACATGTTACGTCTGGTATGGTTACATAAAATAGAAGGTTACTTAAGGCAAAAACAAAAGGAGGTTGGTTGGTTGGTTGGTCGGGGTCGGGGTTGGTTGTGGGTGGATGGATGGATGGGTTTAATAATGCAAACGTCTAGCAACCCAAAGGTTGCGTGTTTGAATCTCATCACGGATAACTTTAGCATTTTAGCTAATTAGCAACTTTGCAACTACTTACTTATTTTTAGCTACTTTGCAACTACTTAGCATGTTAGCTAACCCTTCCCCTAATCCTTACCTTAACCTTAAACCTTTTAGCTAACCCTTCCCCTAACTCTAACATTAACCCTTTTAGTTTATCCTTCCTCTAACCCTAACCTTATCCCTTTAACCTAACTACTAACCTTAACCCTAACCTTAACCCCAACCCTAACTCCTAGAGCTTGCTAACATAAGCATTAGCCACCTAACCACCTAGCTGACTTTAGACACAACAAATTGGAATTCGTAACACGTCATAAGTTTTGCAAATTTGTAACATATTGTACAAATTGCATGTTGTAGGAATTGCAATTCGTAACATATCATATGAATTGTAATTAGTAACATACTGTATCATGCGAAATGGATGATGATTTAATACATACCATACGAAACGTAACATATCATACTAAATGGAGTGTTACGGATTTACGTACAGAATAATACGAAATGCTCTGAGACCACGTTGCAGACTCTCACAGGTCAAACACATCAACTTCTCTTCCTGAAGCCGCTAAGGTGCAAGTGGTCTGAGCTAGTGAAACTACTTCTAGAACACACCGCCAGACTAACACACACACGCAAACCTTCCTTTGCTTCCTCAGATGTTTTCTCAAATAAGGTGTTAGGTGTTGAGGAGAAAAGGCAAACAATAGACCTAAACATAGCCCTACATGCTATTCACTCTAGTCATCCGCCACCCCGAGAGCTCCTAAGATGTATTTAATTCAGCATTCTGTGATTCCTGGCATGGCCCTATTGGTGGCATTTATATTCCTACCACAACACCCCGCGTGCTAATAGCAGGGTTATTAACATAACAAACTTAAATGTTCTATATAAATAATACTGTTCCGGGATGCGCGGGCTCAGCTGACACTATTTAGGCAGCGGCTCAACATCTGTTTGTGAACACTTTGCCTAATGATATCATCCGATATCATTAAGTGTGGCAGAGCACGGCGCATCAGCAGGTGCAGCTGTTTCAGCTATTCCCATCATGGGCAAAGAGAAAAGAGAGACGCAACCCTCCCATCCTCCCTCCCCCTCTCTTCCCTCCCTATCCCCTCCCATTGCTGAACCGCCAAACCGATCATTAGGACAATTTTGTTCAACAAAAAAACAGCCCTGTGATTTCAATCTGTATATCACCTGTAATTGTAGTTTTTAGCAAGTGGCTGATTCCATACATTTAGCGCGGTAAACTGTGCAGACTGAGACCTCTGAATGCTGCCTGAAAGCTGCATTTGTGCCACCAGCTGCAGAGGCTGTTTTTAGATGGCTGGGTGGTGTTGTGTTTCTCAGGAGCAGGCAGCAGCCTCAGAGGCTGAGCCGGTGGGGCTGATCGAGGCAGTAGCTGGCGCTGCCCAGGCCACGGCTTTGTTTCCTCTGCTGGTTCATTCTGTTTATAAGCTCAAAATTATGGAAATTATTGATTATTTCCTCTGTGAACAATGAAAAGGTCTCCTGTTCCTGGGGGAACAGCCTTTTGAGGGGCTCACAGGTTGCCTGTAGTTATTTGTTATGGTCACATACACAGTTAATTAGTCAGGTGGATCATTATGGGGTTTTACACTGTTGTGTGTATCATCACCCTGTTTTTTTTAAGCTTCTTGCATTTCCGATGGAACATCCATTTAATATTTATGACAATATCTTGACTGAACAAATAGTATTGTTTCTACTGAGATTGAGAGGAGCAAGAAACATAAACAAGAAACAATTACAATCCTGTAAATTGTTTAATTTGTCATCATATATTTCAATTTGTTTAATGTAAAGAGGATATAAAGTTCCTTCAAATTTTTGGGCTCTCTGAGTTATGAGTTATTTCATTAGCAAAAATAGTAATTCCAGGCAGGCTATATTGACCCTTGGAATGCTGGGATGGAGAGTAGAGCTTTATCTTCGCTCTGATCGCTGCCTGTCACTCAGCGGGGAATACAAGTCCTGCCTCCAGCTCTTCTCTAAATGTTGATTACACAAGACACGGGGGAAGCCGCCCCTGCATCCCCTCCTGCCTCCTCTCCAGCCTCTCATCCTGACTCCTCTCTTGCCTCCCCTCCTCCTGCCTCCTCCTGCTCCACCAGCCAGCCTTCACCCTGGAGGAGAAAGGAGTGGAACTGCTTTACCTAAGGTGTAGACTGACCCGGGGTTCAGTTCAGGAAGGGTCCTGGCTCTAGGGTTCCCTGGCTAGTCTCTTTCCCCACTTCTGTCTCTTCGCCTCTAAGAGCAACAACAATCCCTGAATGGAAAGACAAACACAGACAGCACGGCCTGGGGATCTGGCAAGCAGAGGAATAGCACACAAACTAGAACCACCGCATCCACGACGATGTTTAAATAACATCAAAATGAAACTGAGATGGGGGAAAATAGATTAATTTATGATTATATCTAACAACATAGACAACTTAGAGGAAAACTGCCATAGATCAGTATTGTGTGAGTACAGCAAAGTGGGGACTGCTGTCTCGATATGGCAGTACATTAGAGAATGTGGTTTATTTCAAAGAGTTGTATTATATTTCAAACCATCTTTGGTGTTTGGGCTGTTTCTCCATTACAATGCTTTCTTTCTCCTGTATTTAAAGCTGTTTTGGATATTGCAAACACTCTAGCAGCAGGCAAAACAAGTCTTAATTTTGTCCTAATAGTGGAACTAAAGAGATGGCAGAGCTGTAGAACCCTTAGGCACTAGTTGAGATAAACAGTGAAATAACATTAAACTTAATAGGAGACCTAGCAGGATTTTTGGTGTTAATGTACCTTCAACAAGGAATTACTTGGAATATATTATTATACTTGCACAATGCGTATGTTCAGATGTCTTAAACCTTTGCCAATTTGTTAATGCTCTCTGAATAAATAAAATATAACTTAGAAAATAGAGACCTTTTTAATATAGAATGTACTGCATTTCCTGTCCAATACCTTGGGTATAGTTGAAAACAGTAGTTTGTGTGTTCTAGTATCAAACTGACAAGGTTTCCAACTCTGAAAGACCACTGTTTATTACACAGAATAAGTGTTATTTTATACAATACCATATGTATTCAACACAGGAAACTTCAGCTCCATTGATGTCCTAATTGATTTGGAAGGCTCTCTAATTTCAGTAAACCGTCGGAAGAATTTCAACGACGTTGTGACTGTGTGAATCAGGGATCGGTGGGAGATCTGAGGGGCTCCGTGGCCACCTGAGAAAAGAAGAAACCGACAAGCCCTCCACCGTCTGAAAAGCACGAGGCATATCAACCCTTACAAGTGTTTCTTTTTTCACAGACAGGAATGTCATGAGTGCCTTTGTTGTTTCTCTTTTGGAAGTAAATTACACTTTTAGGATTTATTAAGACAAGAAACAATTTTTTAACAAGTGGATCTCTAAAACCCTCCATGGAAATCTGCTCATTACTTTCCAGCCCGAGGCACTCCGCTTTCTCTCTCCTCGGCTCAGATGGATCCATCTCCTTTCTCTTGTTTCTCTATCTATATTTCTAAGATTGCGACGCTGCCATGCCTAATGCTGTAATGTCACAGCAGTTTGTTCAAAGTAGAGCAGTGATTTGGGCGCTCAGCAGGTGATGTCCAAACTCTCTTCAATTATTGAAGTGGGGACTTGGTGGAAACACTACAATCGCTGCTGTACCCGGC